>NC_056735.1:1864330387-1864405172 GCF_019279795.1 Protopterus annectens
ATACTCTTCTTTGGCTTCTGACTGTCTTCTGCTTTTCTGCACATGTACCCAAACCACAGTAATCTGTTCTCGTTGATCTTTTCTGCAACTGGAGCTTCTTTGGCTTCTGCTCTTATGTCCTCACTTCTTCGTCTGTCCCACATTGTGCATCCTATCACCTTTCTCAGGCACTGAACTTCCATCACCTCTATTCAACTGTTCTGCCTTCACTGCCCAGGTTTCTGTACCATATAGTAGCACTGATCGCACCACTGTCTTGTACACCTTACTTTTCAGCTTCTATTGCATTCTTCTGTCATAGACTAAACCTGATACTCTATGCCAGTTGACTGCAGCCCCTCTAATTCTTGCTTTGACCTTTTCATTCAGACTACCCTTCTCCTCAACTACTCCTCCCAGATACCTGAAGCTGTTTACCTGTTCCACTATCTTCCCTTCTCTCTCTGCTCTCAGTTTCTTCTGATTTCCCCAATTTGCTACCATTACCGCCGTCTTATCTGTACTCAGTTTCATACCATGTGCCTTCAGATTTGCATTCCATTCTCCTATCCTTTGCTGAAGTTCTAGCTCAGTCTGCCTGTACTGCCACATCGTTTGCATACAGCAGCTTTGTTGATCTGTCCCCTCCAACCTGTTTGCTAATGTAGTCCATCACCATTATGAACATCAGTGGGCTCAGAGCTGAACCCTGATGTACACCCACACCCACTGGGAACCCCTCTGTGAGGCTGAACACTATTTGTACTTGAGTCATTGGGTCCTTGTACATAGCCTGCACTAATTCTACCAATGTTTCTGGGACTTCAAACCACCACAGTACTGCCCAGATCAGCTTTCTTGGAACCTTGTCATATGCTTTCTCCAAGTCTAGGAGCGCTCAGTTGGACTCTTTCCTCATCTCTAGCTTCTTCTCAAGTATACGTCTCAGTGCAAACATTGGGTCAATTGTGTGGCATTCTGATCTGAATCCAAACTGCTCATCTCCCATCTTACATTCTACTACTCTGCGTATCCATTTATCAATCACCCTCTCCATAAATTTCATGCAATGTGATGGGAGTTTGATTCCTCTGTATTGCCCACAGTTGTGGATGTCCCCTTTATTCTTGTGCACTGGCATGAGTATGCTTATTCTCCTGTCATCTGAGATGCACCTTTCTCTTCACACTGCTATTAGTACGCACAGGAGCCCTTTGTCCCCTATCTCACCCAGCATCTTTATTATATCTGCTGTGACCTCATCTGAGCCTGCTGCTTTCCCTGACTTCATCTTCCTTAGTGCTGTTCTTACTTCTTCTAGGGTGGGCTCCTCCTCTTCTCCTCTCATCGTAGGTGGTTTCTGGGGCAGTACAGCTTCTGTGGGGTTTTCTTCATTCAGAAACTGCTGGAAATACTCCTTCCATCTGCCTTTGACGTCCTCTGGGCTGGTGAGCAGGATGTTGCTGGCATCCCTTATGAAGGGTGTCTGACTATCTTCTTTATCTTTCTGTCTTTGCTTTGCAACCTAATACAGTTTCTTTGTGCCCCTTACTGAGTCACTTTCCATAAGTTGGTACAGTGCCTCCGATGCCCTATTCTTTGCTATTGCAACTTCTTTCTTAGCTTCTTTGTTAGCCAACCAGGAGTCCCTCTTCCTAGCCTGGTCAATCATTTCTGTCTCCCACTTCTTCCTGCACTCCCTTTTTCTTTTGACGACTTCCTGGACATTTGCATTCCACCACCAGCTTTCCTTGTGTACCTTATTTCCATACCTTGCTCAGCCACATATGTTTTCTGTAGTCCTAACACATGCTGTTTTTAGGTGCTCACATTCTTTTTCAACTCCACCCATTTCCTCTCTTCTTGGGGTGCTACAGCCCAGAGTAAAATCTTGAACGGTTGTATTTTCTCTCCAGTCAACTTCCAGGTCTTCAGCCTGGCCGCTGTTGACCTTAGAGCCTTCTCTGATCACTGCTTGCAGCTGATTGTGGTAACTACCAATAACTTGCCTTCGATGACAAACTATAAACTGGAACTGATGCAGACAGAGTTGCTAGTTATTTAGAAAAAAAACTCAATCATGGCAATAGAGCAAAAGGCTCTTTTTTGTTGTTATGAGAACTGTAGAAAGGGGGAAGAATCCAAGTATGGCTAGACTACAAAAAGCATTTGACAGTATCCCACATTCATGGATAAGAGTGCTTAAAATGTACAAGATACATCCTACACTGATTGATTAAATTACAGTGACTATGAAACAGTGGCAAAGCACTTTGCAGCTAAACCATGATAAAGGACAAATTACTATCTCAGGGATAAAAATTCAATGGGGGATATTCCACAGACACTGTCACTGCTACTTTTGTCTTGCCCTTAATCCACTAAACTGTCTACTTAACAGATTAAGTCATAGCTGCAATTTGGCTCCCACAAAACAACAAAGTGTAAAGACTTCTCATCGTTTTGTAGAAGATTTAAAACTGTATAGTTCATCAGATGAGGAACTGAAAGCATAAGTGGTCAAAACTTTCAGGTTCATCCAATTTTTAGTTTTGTAGTATATATTCTCTTGTATAATTTTGTGATTGCTTATACATTTGTTATAATTCAATTTCAATAAAACTGTTGTTAAAAAAAACTTTCAGGTGATATAATAATGTCATTTGGTCTACAAAAATTAAAGAGGGAAAGCTGCAGCATGAAGAAATCATCAGTTTGGGACAGGAGTGCGATAAAAAAGAACTTTAGCAAGAGGGAGTGTATAAATATTTGGGAATTGATGAAGGTTCAACAATAATATTAACAAATGTAAATAAAACTTGGTAACAAATATCTGAAAAGGCTTAAATTAATACTGAAAATAGTGTTGACATCCAGGAACAAAGTCCAAGCTATAAACCAATTTGCTCTTCCTGTCCTAACTTACAGTTTTGAGTGACTGACTGGCCGCAAACGGTTGGACATGAAAACAAGAAGGATCCTTTCATTGCTTCATGCTCAAATGATTTACAAAAATCAATGTATACCAAGACTATATTCCCCGTTCTGAAGCAGGTATGGGCCTCCTCGAAACTGATTACATGTATAGATCTGCAATCATGGGACTGCATACATATCTGCTGACCTCACAAGATCCAAACATAGTGAAAGTTTTGAAACATGAAGAAAATAAGTCTAAGATGCTTAGTTAAGCAGAAGCATATTGGTGTCAAGTGGGAATGGAAACCATATCAGAAGTAGATAAAAATCAGTCAGTAACGGAATGTGCCAAAAAAAGTATACAAGCTGAAGGATCAGATAAGAGGACAAGAAATTTTGAAAATGCATAAATATAGTTGCAAGTATAGAAAACTCTTGGAACAACCTTGTGCTGATCAAGATCGAATGCAGGAATGGTTAAGGAGCGGTGAATTTAAACTAAAGATGAAAGGTTAATATTGGCGGCCCAAGATAGTGGCCTATGTACAAGTTGGTTTACAAAATCCATTGAACATGTAGGAGAAACAGACAAATGTAGGTTTTCTAAAACAGAACTAGAAACTGTTGCACATCTTGTTGCTGGTTGTGATATACTAATGACAGAAGGACTATATACTGAAAGGCATAATAATGTGGCAAGACTGTTGCACTGGGAATTGTGCAAACATTATAATACTGAAGTAGCTGAAAAACATTGGAAACATGAGCCACAGAGTTACAGAAAATAATGAAGTTTATTATCACATGGGATCACCCATTAACAACAGTTCAAAAAATAGATGTGAGAAAACCAGATACAGAAGACAAAAGTGGCATTGATCATTGAAATTGCTACACTCCGTGACTACAGTGTCTTATGTAGAGAGACAGTAAGTCAAAAAATACCAGGATTTACAGGCAGAAATGAGGGCAATGTGGAAGGAGGATACAGAGTTTCAATAGTAGTAAGAGCAACACACAAAAGAAAATTTACAAGTTTACATAAATGTGTCAACAATACACGTAACTTCATACAAATTGCAGGAGGAGTCATTTACTAGGCACACTGCAGGTGCTCTGAAGAGCATTTCTGGCTAGCATCAAAGACTGAAACAATACTAATTTCATGAATTTTAATCATACTTTGACTTGAGAATGTGGTCCATTCCCATCATAGTATTAGAAACCCAACTGACTGAGAAATTAAAAGAAAAAAGTCTATATAGACATTTTCCATGACATGGAAGGCAGAGTGGAGAGAGGGATGTTGGAGGACAAAAACAGACAACACAAATGCATCGCTATGATGAGTACACAAGTTTTGTACCTGATGATATCTTTTTCATCCATTTCTGAATGTCTTTGGGACAGAGTGCCCGGCTGCTTGAAGCCCAGTGTGATCATTATAGAAAGACATTCCAGAGAATGTCAGAGCCAAAAGCCACCCCATCTCTGTAGAAATATTGAATTTGTAATGAGCAATAGAAGTATGGGCAATGGACCGGGTAAATGCAGTGCAATTATCATCTACTGAAGTTCTTGGTATGAAGCCAGAGGACGTGTAGACAGTTAAATGAGGCACAGGGGGCGTCTGTAAGCTCAAACCTTTACCCTTGTATAGTTAAAAAAAAAAAAATACAAATCAGTGAGCAGCCTGGCTAAGGATACTTTTGATACCATCTTGTCCAATTTGAAAAATGAAACAAAGCTGATCAAAATTTCTGACAGACTTGTGTTCTATGGAGATAAAATCTGAGCTATGTACATCCAGCAAGTGCAACATGTACTTTCCCTTATTAGCGGAATTTGTAACAAATTAATCATTTGGTTAAGTATTTCCTATGAAGCAACCTTTTGTAAAAAGAAGAGACTGGTTCACAGGCAAACCCCGTCTTTATGAAAAATCAGATATGGATGTTGAAAAGATGGTGCCTGGAGCTCAGATACTTGTTTGTCTGAAGTAATGGCAAGTAGAAAAATGGTTTTCTGCTAGTTTAAAGGGGGGTTGTGTCAAACCCTGTAGAAGTACTGTAAAATCCCAAGTAGGAGTGGGATCTCTAGTTCTAAGGAGAACGGTACCCTTTAAGAAAGGTTTTACATAATCTAAGAAATGCCAAGGAGGAATGAGTTTTCTGAAACTGCAGATAGTTGTACCCTAACTGTGAAATAACTCGCCCCACTGTGGAAAACTGAGACCGAAAATCCAAGACTGATGACGTGGGCTGAAAAAGGGTCCAAATGTCTTTCCTAGGTCCAGAAAAAACATTTTACATTTACTCATACATCTTCCTGGATGAAACCTTCCGGGAAGATGTAAGAATGTATACGAGCAGAGAAGAAAACCTGGGCTGTCTAGCCATCACTGAAGTGCAGAAAACATGCAGTGAGCTTGAATGCTTTAATGTCCAGGTGAGACAGACTGGACAGTGAGACAGGACATCTGGAAACTGATTCAGAACCCAAGGTGGGAGTACTAGATGAGGGCAAATGGGAACCACACTTGTCAAGGCCAGAACAGGGTCATGAGGATGACTCTGCTCTTCCTTTCAGAAGCTTTCTGTAGAAACTTTGGAATAAGGTGAATTGGCAGTTATGCATAAAGAGACTAGGGGCCAATCATGAAGCAGACCATCTCCCAGTGACTCCCCCTCTGAAGGAACCAGGGAAAATATCTGCTAAATCTGGAAACTTGGGGGGGGGGGGGCAGTCCCAGCATGGTCGACCTCACTGATGAAAAATCTGTTCAGTCATTAATGACTTGAGAAAAGTACAATTGTGTACATTTACCATAAATGTAGATGTTTGAGTGTATTCACTGTTGCAGTCATCACATTTGGGTTGATTCTCAAAGCTGAAGAAAAGGGTAGATGCAGTCATGAAGACTGGGGGATGGCTAGGATGCCTGCAAAACTACAGTGGAAAAGCCTGCCCTGGATTTGAAGAAGATAGGCAGGTGGTAATGCTTGAAGGTATGAACAGAAGTCCATGTTGCAGCCTCCAGGATGTCCCTGGTGGGGACCCTTCTGAGGAAAGCTGCAGAGGTGGAGGCTGCTCTGGTAGAATGTGTCCTGATCCCCTTTGGGGGAAGGTTTTCCGTGATGTTTGTAGCAGAAATGTATGCAATGTGCTTCCACTTGGAAATTGTTTGTTTGGATATGGCCTATCCTTCTGCTCCTGCAGCGAAGCTGACTAGCAAATGATCAGTTTTTCTAAAAGATTTAGTCCTGTCTAGGTAGAATCTGAGTTGTCTGTGCACATTTAGAGAGCGCAGAATCATTTCTCCCTTGTTTTGTGGGTTAGGAAAAATAGTGGGCAAATTAATGGATTGGTCGAGAGCCACACTGGACACCACTTTTGGCATGAAGAATGGGTTAAGTCCTGAGGGAGATCCTGTCAACATGGAAAATGATGAATGGTTCTACAGCCATACGTGCTTGCAGCTCCGATACTCTTCTAGCTGAAGTGATGGCCAGAAGCAAGGCCATCTTCGAAGAGAGGAATTTTAACTCTGCTGAAGCTGCAGGTTCAAAGGGGGGGCAGGGTGAGCTTTTCCAACACAAAGTTTAGGTCCCAAGCTGGGGTAGGAGCTCTTCTGGGTGGATTCAAGTTGTTGGCTCCTCTTAGGAACTGTTTGATGAGAGGGTGCGAGAAAAGAGGTGGCGCTGTGCTGAAATGAGCAGAGATGGCAGAGGCATGAATTTTAATAGAAGAGAAGGCTAGACCCTTGTGTAGTAGGTCTGCCAGGTAATCCAGGATGAGAGGTAGGGTGGGCTAAGCTGTTTCGGCTCCCTTAGCTTGGATCCAAGGTGCAAAACCTTTTCCACTTGTCAGCATAAGACTTTCTAGAGATGAGGCATCTGGCCTCACGTATAACATCTAGAACTTGTTTGCTTAGACTGGCAGCTTGAGGAGAGGTCAGGGAATAAGTCAGGCTGCTAGATTGAGGGTCTGCAATTGGGGATGCATGAATTTGCCATTCCTCTGGGTCAGGAGTGTTGGGATCTGTGGTAGGTGCCCATGGTGGTAGGGGTGACGGGCTGCACAGTACTGGGTACCAGTGCTGTCGTGGCCAGTCTGGAGTAATCAGGATTGTCCTCGGTTTTTCCTCCCTTATTTTGATCAGTACCCTTGAAATGAGTGGTAGAGGTTTACCCAGTGGAAGGATAGAGCATCCACTTTCTAGGCCTTGCTGTGAGGTTCCCTGGTGCAGAATTTGCTGAGCTGGTGATTGGAATGGGAGGCAAAGAGGTCTACCTTCAGGGTGCCCCATTTCTGGGTTACAACTGTGAAGGTTCTTTGGTCTAGCTGCCACTCGTGCGGGTCTAGCAGGTCCCCGATTAGGCTGTCTGCCAGAGAGTTTAGAGAACCTGGCAGGAATTGTGCTAACAGGTGTAGTTGCATGGCTGCGGCCCTGTGCCAAAGGGTCATGGCGAGCCTGCACAGAGGATAACCATGGTGTTGTCTGTTTTGATCAGCAGAGGCCCCGGGGAGAGCAGGGGTCTGAACGCTATCAGGGCATGAAAAGCTAGCATCTCTTTTTGGTTGATGTGGCATACCGGACTATGACAGGGTCTCGGTAGCGGCCTGCAAATTCACAGAAGCGGGCATCAGGGGCTGCGAAAGTGCCTCACTGAGGAACGGAGAACTGACAACTAACGTAACAGAAGTGTCGTCGGCAGTTTTGGACCTGAGCGGTCTGTCTCCGTCTTTATCCTTATGTTTTTTCAGAAGGTTGGTTGTCGGATGGCTTACCGAACCTGTATTTGAAGTCGAGGACTGAGAGCAAAAATATCTAACTACAATAAGGGTCAGACGACGTATAGCTCTGGCGTTGAACAAAGCACAAAAGCGGCAGCGGGGAACGTCATGGTCTGGGCCTAAACAAGTGATGCAGTACGAATGAAAATCTCTGTGTGGTACTTGCTTTCCACAGGCGAGACAATTATTAACTTTTTCTGACATCGGTTAGACCAAGAAAAAAGGATCACCAACGGGGTACTTCGCTTTAGAAGACTTCAGCTTCAATTCAGAAATGAAAAACTCAGGTAGTGGCCGACCGGCACTCGTGCAAACTGCTTGTGCTTCAGGCTCCTCAGCAAGAAAGTGGTGTCGGCTGTCTGTTTTTATACCACTGACGACCTGACGTCAGTCCTAAAGCGACAGCAACCAACGCAGAAATACTAAGCCTCTGGTATGCGGGCCAACTGAGGGCTACCCTGGCAGGGATAACCCAAATGTGGTGACTGCAACAGTGAAACACGAAGAACATCAGGTAGTAGAACAGATCTGCTCAGCTTGTCTGCCAAGAAGCTCAATGTCCCTGGAATGTGCACTGCCATCAGAAAGCAGATGGAAGAGACTGCCCACTACCACACTCTCATCACTTCTTGTCACAGGAGGTAGGGTTGGATTCCACTTTGTTTGCTGATGAGCCAGACTAATGACATGTTGTCTGTATGGCAGTCATCCCCAGAGGGAGAACACCCTGGAATGTCTGCACTTCAGGAGGACCGGTCTCATCTCTAGACCACTGATGTTAACACTGGCTTCTGTGGGGACCACATGCCTTGAACCTTCTTCCCAAGTAGTGCCCCTCATACCATATGGGAAGCATCCGTGGTCATATAGCCTTTGGTAAAGAAAGAAAAAGGGATGGATCTGTGGTACCTCTGGTGTTTGAACCCACCATGTTACGTGTTCTTGTACATATTGGTGATGCGTGTGGGAAAATTCATGGACTGTCTTACTGTCCACTATATTGCTAACATCCATTAGAGTACTCGTATGAAATCTCACTAATGGAACCAGTTTAATTAAAGCAACCATGGATCCTAGGAGTTATAAAATTAATCTGGTGGGGTATTTGTAAAGACAAGACAGTCAGAGCTTGATTCTCTAAGATGAACAGTCTTGACTGTGGTAGCCTTGCTATCTGGGAGACGTGTTTGTAGACAAAAGGTGAAACTTGTAATTGACAGTGATGCCCAATAAGATGCAAAGATGAAGCAAGTAATCCCCAGCACGAATTAGGATATGCTTAATGGGGGCGATGAGTAGCCAGTTGTCGAGGTAAGGAAACAACCAGAATCTTAGCAGTCTCCACTGCCATGCATCTGGTGAACACCCAGGGGAGCTGTGGTGAGATCAAAAAGCAGGACTTTGAACTGAAAATGACTGGCTCCCATCCAGAAGTGAAAAACCCTCCTGGATGCAATAGTGGTAGAATGGACTGAACCATGATATCTGGAACTTCGGCTGTTTGACAAAAAGGCTCAAATGACTTAGAATGGGAACATCAGGCCAATCTTGGATCTCTTTTGCACCAAAAAGAACCTTGAATAAGTTCCAAACGACTCCTGGTCTGGTGGGACCTCCTGGATGACTCTTCTTGTTAGCAACTTTTGTATTTCAAAGGCTGTATCTTTGCTCTTCTGGGGTGGTACATTGGGTAACTTTTTCATTACCTGTGGTAGAGGATGGGAAATGGAATGTAGTAGCCTTTGGTAATAATAGTCTGCACCCAGACATATTTGGTGATGGACATCCAAGCCTCTGAGTGCAGAGATTATCACCCTTCTGACTGCCTCCATACTGCAGTAGTCAAGCAACCCTACAGGAGTGCTGGCAAGGCTACTCAGTGAAAGGACCCCATAAAGCCTTGGTTCTGCAGGCCTCCCCTGCCTCTGAGGCAAAGTCTATTATTAAAGTTCCCCCTCTGCCTCGGGGACAACTGTCTCCACAGCAGTCCTGGGAAAAGCTCTAGGATTTTCAGAATCACATTTGCCTTCCACCCTTCTGATTCTTAGAAAAGGTCCTTTAGGGGTAGAAAACCGTATTTCTACCGGAGAGTTTTCCCATCTTGTTCACTCCTGAAGAGAGTTTCCTTAATCTACTGCCCAAAAAGGCAATCCATCAAACAGAGCATTTAAGAATAACTTTTTGAAAGGCTTCACAAAATCACATAAATGCATCCAGGCATGTTGCCAAAGCACAATTCCTGAGCACGTTTCTTTATAAATGCCCTCTGTCACATGGAGATCAGATGCACAGAAGTGTCCAAAATGGACTGGAGAGTGGCCAGCTGTGAAGATATGGGGGGGGGGGGACTTGAAAAGTTCCTTAGTCAAGTCCCTCTAGAATCTGGTAAGGTGCGCCAAACAGTCCAGCGACCAAAAGGCAGAGGTCATGGATGCATAAATTGTCTTTATGTATCTGTCAAAGGCCCATGACACTCTGTTAGGGGGTGTCAATTAAGAGTCTCCTCAGTGGGTTTGTTCTCAGTGGCTGCTGCCATCGCCACCACCACCACAGTATCAACCAGGGGGCACAGTCTCGAAGTGCAACTAGGTACTTATCAGGTCTCTCGAGAAATGGTTCCACAGTATCAACCAGGGGGCACAGTCTCGAGGTGCAAAGTACAGTTTTGTACCTACCATAAATGTAGATGTCCGATAGATATGCAACTGCAGTCATAACATATGGGTTGTCCTGCCTCAGGCAGCCCTCGGTCGGCTGGATTCCAAAGTCTGGGTCCAGCATCGGCTGGTGTCGCCTCTTCTCCGACGTCAGAACGGCTGGAGTATAAAGGCATCGGCCGACACCATCTTCTTCAGTGTTTCTTGCCCCAGATGCCAGGTGCCCTCCTAGGAAGGCTAAATTTGGTGAATGGATAAAGAATTCCAGACATGCACAACAGTAATAAACAGATACACCATAGCGATACCCCCAGCTAATAGGAATAGGGGTAGTGGACCCATAAAGAAGGTGGCAGAGGGGTAGGAGTGTGGGAAAATCCGACTGCAGTTGCATATCTATCGGATATCTACATTTATGGTAGGTACAAAACTGTACTATGTCCTTCAAGAATGCAACTGCAGTCATAACATATGGGTTGAATACCATAGCCAAGCTGGGGGTGGTTGGAACTAAGAAAGTGATGGTGTAGCTAAAATGCCCTGCAGGACTGCCGAAGCAAAGCCTGCTCGGGATCTGGAGTATAAAGGCAGGTTGTAGTGCTTGGTAAATGTATGCACGGAGCTCCATGTAGCAGCCTCTAGAATGTCCTTTGTAGCCACTCCTCTTAGGAAAGCTGTGGATGTGGCTATAGCTCTGGTGGAGTGTGGCCTAATATTGGCTGGCACACCTTTTCCATGAAAGGAATAGCAGAATCTGATGCAGTGTCCAATCCATTTGGAAATTGTTTGGAGATTGCTTTTCCTTGTACTCCAGCAGCATAGGCTACAAGCAGTTGGTCAGACTTTCTGGTGGCCTTAGTTCTGTCCAAGTAGTAGCGTAGTTGCCTGTGTATGTCCAAAGTATGCAGCAGTGCTTCCCCCCTGTTTTGAGGACTGGGGGAAGAAAGTAGGCAGGTGAATGGCTTGATTTAGAGACACCCTGGAAATTACTTTTGGCATGAATGAAGGATTGGTTCTTAGAGAGACTCTGTCCTGATGAAAAATGAGAAAAGGAGGTACTGCCATGAGTGCCTGTATCTCCGAGACTCTTCTTGCTGATGTGATTGCCAATAGGTAAACCGTTTTCCATGAGAGAAATTGCATTTCTGAAGTTGCTGCTGGTTCAAAGGGAGGAAGAGTTAATTTTTTTCCAAGACAAAGTTGAGGTCCCATGCAGGTACTGGCGGTTTCCTGGGAGGTTTGATATTCTTTATCCCTCTTAGGAACTGTCTTAGCAAAGGATGTGAAAACACAGGTGGGTCAATTGTATTTTGCTGAGATTGCTGAGGCATGAATCTTTATGGAAGAATATGAGAGACCAGTATGAAACATTTCTGCCAAGTATTCCAATATCTGAGGTATACTCAATACTGTTGTATCCTGACCCCTGTTAGCATTCCAGATGATGAATCTCTTCCACTTGGCTGAATAGGTTTTTCTGGTGGAAGGTCTGCGTGCTTCCAGTAAGATCTCTTGAACTTTTTTGGAAAGAGAGATATCGGAAGGAGTTATGGTAACCTCCAGGCTGTCAGATGCAATGCTTTCAGGTTTTGATGAACCATCCTGTAATTGTGTTGTGTTAGAAGCAGAGGCCATAGGGGCAGAGGCCACGGTTTGGTCCGAGTTATGCTCAACAGCAATGGGTACCAGTGCTGCCTTGGCCAGTCTGGAGCTATCAAAATGCCTGTTGGTTGTTCTGCTTTGATCTTCAGTACCACCTTGGTCAGCAGTGGTAGAGGAGGGAATGCATAAATTGTTAGGGACTTCCAGCTGAAGGAGAGAGCATCCGTTTTCCAGGCTAGAGGATGGTGGGTCCTTGTACAGAACTTTTCCAGGTGATGATTCATGTGAGAAGCAAAGAGATCTATGTCCGGTCTTCCCCATGTCCTTGTTATTTGTGAGAAGATGTGAGGATGCAGCATCCATTCGTGGATCCAAGAAATTTCTGCTCAGCTTGTCCGCCAGTACATTGTCCTTGCCTGGCACAAACTGGGATTGCAGATGTATCTTCAGACTTAGGATTTTTCCCAGAGAATCATTGTTAGTCTGCAGAGGGATAAGAATGAGTGCCTCCTGCTTGTTTATATACCACATAACAGTGGTGTTTGTCTGTCCTTATTAGCAAATGTCCTTGTTGAAGTGATTTTGAAAGTCTCGATTGCATGTATCACTGCCAACATCTCTTTTGGTTTATGTGCAGATGCCTTTCCCTTGGTGTCCATTGACCTTGAATGCATCTGCCCTCCATGTGCCCCATCCATGGTCTGAGGCGTCTGTTGTAATCATTTGACCTGCTTGAGGTTTGTTGAAAGACATGCCTTTGTTTAACTGACTTGCTTGAGCCCACCACAAAAATTCTCTTTGCAGACATGGAATGAGTGGGATTACGTCCTCTAGGCTTTGGCTGTGTTGGGACCATAAGCTTTTTAAGTACCATTGCAGCTTTCTCATATGAAGTCTTGCCAAAGGTATCAGAAGAATGCAAGATGCCATGAACCCCAGGGCCTGCAGGATTTTCCTTGCAGTCAGCTGGGAGAGCTTTGCTAGGCCTTTGAAGTACTCTGGTAACTGCTGTTGTTTTTCCTCTGTGAGATAAGCCATCTGTGTTTTTGTGTCCAGTTTGGCTCCTAGGAAAATAATCTGTTGGGATGGCAGAAGTCTTGATTTCTGAATGTTGACTGTGTATCCCAAGGCCTGTAGTAATTGAATGACATAGTTCAAGTTTGCTATCAAGGTTTGCTTGTTGTCTGCTTGTATGAGGCAGTCGTCCAGGTAGGGGTATATTTGAATCCCCTGGAGTCGGCAGTGTGCCACTACTGATGCAAGGCATTTCGTGAACACTCTGGGCGCAGTAGATAAGCCAAACGGCAATGCTGAGAATTGATAATGCTCTGTCCCTGCAAGAAATCTGAGGTATCTTCTGCAGCTTTGTCTGATTGGGACATGCAGGTATGCCTCCTTGAGGTCCAGAGTGACCAGCCAAGACCCCTTGCCCAGCATGGGAAGGAGTTGCTGCAACGTCAGCATTTTGAACTTTGACACAATGAGATAAGTATTTAGAGTAGACAAATCCAGTATAGGTCTCCATTTGTTTTCCTTTCTTGGAACAAGGAACAGTCTTGAATAAAATCCCTGGCCTTGTTCCTGTGGAGGGACCTTTTCTATTGCTTTTATATTTAACAGCTTTGAAACTTGAATGAGTGCCTCTGCCCTTTGATGAAGAGGCAGGTTTGGCATGCCTTGTCTTACTGGTAAAGTATGGAAGTGGAATCTGTAACCCTTGTCTATTAAATCCAGAATCCAGTTGTCCTTGGTTAAGATATGGCAGTTTTTTGAGAATAAGGATAATTTTCCGCCCAAAGGTGCTTCTCTGAGTCTTTGTAGACGGTATGAAAGTCAAGTCATTGTGGTTGTCCTTGTGGTGCAGCTGGACTGCCTGCGCCACTTCTTTGATTTGGTGGTTGCCACTGGCAGCCCCTGTAGGAGCCTCGGTATTGCCCTCTACCTCGGGCACGCCTGTTTTTTCCCCTTTGAAACTTGTCAGTGTCTGGAAAGGACCAATTCTTTGAAGGCCAATTCCTGCTGAATCTGGGTGGCTGAACCTGGAGGAAATCTTTGACTGTCTGTACTGATTTAGCTTATTCCTCAATGGACTTCAACACATCTTGTGCATTAGCACCAAAAAGCTTCTGTTTTTCCAGAGGTGCATCAAGTAACTTTATTTTAACATGGTCTGGCAGTGGCTGTTCTTTTAACCAAGCATGTCTACATATAACAGCCCCAGTCATAGCTGCCCTACATAAAGCCTCCAATCCATCATAACCACACTGAAGAAAATGATTGCTAACCTGCTGAGTGTTATGTACTAGATCCTGCAATGCCTTTCTATCAATAGGCTCAGGAGAGGCTAGCTTTTTTTGTAAATCATCCAGTAAAAAATCCTGGTACTGAAACATATGAAAAAGGCAGTTAAGTGACCTCATGGCCAGGGTGGTAGAGGTATAAACTTTTTTACCCCATCTCTCCAGGGACCTAGCTTCCCTATCCGCTGGCAGTGGATTCTTGGCTGAGGAAGTAGCCACTCCCTTGGGGCCCTGTGAAATAGTTTCTAGATCCACAGAATGGGCCTTAAAGAGATGTTTGTGGGTGTCAGGGACCCTATAATATCTGTCTGGCTTGACAGGAGCAGGAGGGAGAGAGTCAGGGTTAGCACTGGAGTCTGAGAAAACATCATCCAGGACATCCATAACTGGAGGGATAGCTAAAGGTCTGTGCTGGGGTAGCTTGAGGAAGGTACGTAGCCTTTTCCTGGAATCAGAGAATTCCTGATCCTGCCATTTAAAATGCTCCCTCATGGAGTGTAGGACTTCACCAAACGAAAAATCCTCTGGAGAAGAGGCAGAGGGAATTGATTCCTCAGCATCAGAGTCCTCATAGGCCTGGAAGGATTCTTCTTGGGTATCTGAAGGCTCAGAATCCCCAGAGGCTTCATCTGAAGAGAGGTTGTCGGCCTGCTCAGTTCTGGGCCTTTTCTCTGCAGGCAGCTGAGAACCTCTGTGGATGAGGCCGAGACCCCCTGATAAGAGAAATAAGATCTGCAGCAAGAGACATGATCTGTTTATCAGAAGAAGGGGCCTGGGCAGTAGGTTTAGGATGGGCCTTGGCCTGGCTGGCGGCCTTAGCACGTGCAAAGGCCTTGATGGACATGGATACAGGAGGCTTAGCTGCCCCACGTGCAGGAGTAACCTTGTCCACAGGAATGGTGTCGGGTAGATCCAGAACTTTGGTTTCTGGAGGAAAGTCAACAACCGGCACCGGTGTAGACTCAGAGACCGAAGAACGAGTTAACGCTGTGTCATCGGCCTGGAGTGGTTGAATTACGGCTTCCGAAGGGACTGAAGCACTCGCGGAGGGTTTAGGAGGAGTATCGGTGGAGGACGCGGGCCGAGGATGTCGGTCCCGGTACTTTTGTTTTTTGGAAGATTGAGTAGTCGGTTGTTCCGACGGCATGATATAAGCGAAAGATTCACCGAAAAAGTCTTCGGCAAATTCTGCCCGGCGCCTGAGAGTGCGCTTATTAAAGCAAGCACAGGCAGCACAGGCCGAGACGTCGTGGTCTGGGCCCAGGCAAGGTAGGCAATAAGAATGGAAGTCCTTATGAGGTATTTGTTTACCACAAGACAAACAATTAACAACTTTCTCAATTTGTTCTGACATCAGCTGAGGCAAGAAAAAATGTTCCCCAACGGGGTACTTAGCTTTTAGATGACTTCCGTACTGAAAACACAGGAGCTGACCGACCGGCACTTGCGAACTGCTTCTGCTTCGGGCACCGCACGGCAAGAAAGACTGAAGATGGCGTCGGCCGATGCCTTTATACTCCAGCCGTTCTGACGTCGGAGAAGAGGCGACACCAGCCGACGCCGGACCCAGACTTTGGAATCCGGCCGACCGAGGGCTGCCTGAGGCAGGACAAAGTACAGTTTTGTACCTACCATAAATGTAGATGTCCGATAGGTATGCATCTGCAGTCCTAACATATGGGTTGTCCTGCCTCAAGCAGCCCTTCGGTCGGCCGGATTCCAAAGACTGGGTCTGGCCTCGGCTGATGTCGCACTTCACCCGACGTCACAGCTGCTGGGTATAAAGGCATCAGCCGACGCCATTTTCCTCAGTGTTTCTTGCCCCAGATGCCAGGTGCCCTCTAGGAAGGCTAAATTTGGATAAATGCAAATAATTCCAAACAGTAAAAAAAAAAAAAAAAAAAATTTATATATATATATATATATATATATATATATATATATATATATATATATACATATATATATATATATATATATATATATACAAACAAATACACCATAATAGATTCCCCCAGCTAGCTAAAAGAGGGGTAAATACCCTAGGAATACCACAGAGGGGAAGGAGGGTGGGTAATCCTGACTGCAGATGCATACCTATCGGACATCTACATTTATGGTAGGTACAAAACTGTACTATGTCCTTCAAGGATGCATCTGCAGTCCTAACATATGGGTAGAATACCATAGCCAAACTGGGGAGGAGGCACTAAGATAAAGATGGTGTAGTTAAGATCCCTTGCAAAACAGCAGTTGCAAAACCTGCTCGGGATCTGGAGTATAAAGGAAGATTATAATGCTTGGCAAATGTATGCATGGAGCTCCAAGTAGCAGCTTCTAAAATGTCTTTGGTAGCCACTCCTCGTAGGAAAGCTGTAGTGGTGGCTGTAGCTCTTGTGGAGTGAGGCCTGATATTTTCAGGAGTTGTCTTTCCATGAAAAGAGTAGCAAAATCTAATGCAATTTCCTATCCATTTTGAGATTGTCTGTTTTGAAATTGCTTTTCCTTGCACTCCTGTTGCATATGCTACCAGCAGCTGGTCAGTTTTTCTGTTGGTCTTAGTTCTGTCCAGATAGTAGCATAATTGTCTGTGCACATCCAAGGTATGTAGTAGTCTTTCCCCCCTGTTCTGTGGGTTGGGGAAGAATGTAGGTAAATGAATCGCTTGGTTCAATGATACTCTGGAGACCACTTTTGGCATAAAAGAAGGATTAGTTCGCAGAGACACTCTATCCTGATGGAAGATAAGGAAGGGCTGTACTGCCATTAATGCCTGTAACTCTGATACCCTTCTTGCTGAAGTGATTGCTAGCAGGAAAGCAGTTTTCCAAGATAAGAACTGTAAGTCTGCTGTTGCTGCTGGTTCAAAAGGGGGAAGTGTTAACTTTTCCAGCACAAAGTTGAGATCCCATGTAGGTAAAGGTGGTTTCCTTGGAGGCTTTACATTTTTGATTCCTCTCAAGAACTGCCTGAGTAGAGGATGAGAGAAGACAGGAGGATCCATGTTGTATTCTGCTGAAATTGCTGATGCATGAATCTTAATGGAGGAGTAGGACAGGCCATTGTGGAATAGTTCTGCTAAGTATTCCAGGATGTGTGCTATGTATACCAATGAGACATTTTCTTCCTTTGCTGCACTCCAAATGAGGTATCTTTTCCATTTGGCTGAATAAGTTTTCCTTGTGGAGGGTCTGCGTGCCTCCAGGATAATGTCCTTAACCCTCTGAGATAAATCTGGTTTATTTTGTTTTATGCAATATTCCAAGCAGCTAGCTGCAGTGTTTTCAAGTTTGGATGCAGGGTCTTGTAGTTGTTCTGTGTTAGAAGTAAGGGACATAGAGGTAGAGGCCATAAGTGTGTCCGAGATATGCTTCTCAGTAGCGGGTACCAATGTTGCCTTGGCCAGTCTGGAGCTATCAGGATTACCCTTGGCTGTTCCTCTCTGATCTTCAGTAGGACTTTGTACATCAAAGGAAGAGGTGGAAATGCATATGCTGTCAGGTTATTCCAGCTGAAGGAAAGGGAGTCCACCCTCCAGGCAAGTGGGTGGTATGCTCTTGTGCAGAATTTCTTCAATTGGTGGTTGTGTGGGGAGGCGAACAGGTCTATCTCTGGCATTCCCCATTTCTTTGTTATGGTTTTGAAGATATCTGGATGTAGCATCCATTCGTGAGCATCCGTGGTAGTTCTGCTTAAGGTGTCTGCTAGTGAATTTTCTTTTCCTGGTACAAATCTGGCCTGTAGTTGAATGTTGAGATCCAGGGCCAAATTCCACAGGTCCATTGCCATCCGGCATAGAGGGTATGAGTGTGTACCTCCCTGTTTGTTGATGTACCACATGACTGTGGTATTGTCCGTCCTTATCAGCAGGTGACCTTGCTGAAGGAATGGTTTGAATGCCTGGATTGCATGCTTCACTGCCAGCATCTCCTTTAGATTTATGTGTAGATTCAGCTGGTGTTGGGTTCATAGGCCTTGTATACACTTGTCCTCCCATGTGTGCCCCCCAGCCTAGGTCTGAGGCGTCCGAGGTGATGGTCTGGCTTGGATGTGGTTTGTGGAAAGGCAATCCTCTGTTCATCTGACAGGCCTGAGCCCACCACAGGAATTCTTGTTTCAGGCATGGAATTATTGGAATCTGGGCTTCTAGACTGTGCTTGTGTTGAGACCATACATTCCTTAGGTACCATTGCAACTTTCTCATATGCAGCCTGGCATGCGGAATCAAAATTATGCAGGATGCCATGTAACCCAGGGCTTGCAGGACTTTCCTTGCAGTAAGCTGAGTCTGTGTTGTTAATGTCATGAAATAGACTGGTAGTTGCTTTTGTTTTTCTTCTGTGAGAAAAGCCATCTGAGTTGATGTATCCAGTTCTGCACCCAAAAATGTTATCCTCTGGGATGATACTAGTCTTGACTTTTGAATGTTGACTGTGTATCCCAAGGCTTGCAGCAGTTGTATGACATTTTCCAAATCTTTTGTCAATTTTGTCTTGTTGTCCGCTTGTATTAGGCAGTCGTCCAGGTACGGGTAAATTTGAATTCCCTGAAGCCTGCAATGAGCAATTACTGATGCCAGGCATTTCGTGAATACTCTGGGCGCAGTAGATAAGCCAAAGGGCAATGCTGAGAATTGATAATGCTCTGATCCTGCAAGAAATCTGAGGTGTCTTCTGCAATCTGGTCTTATAGAGACATGCAGGTATGCCTCCTTGAGATCTAGAGTCACCAGCCAAGACTCCTTGCCCAGCATGGGAAGAAGTTGCTGGAGGGTCAGCATTTTGAATTTTGGAACAATGAGGTATGTGTTCAGTGTGGACAAGTCGAGAATAGGTCTCCATTGATTTTCTTTTCGTGGTACAAGGAAAAGCCTGGAGTAAAATCCTTGGCCTTGTTCCAAAGGTGGTACCTTTTCTATAGCTCTCATCCTTAGTAAGTTGTTGATTTGTCTTTGAGCCTCTGTTTTTTGGCTTGGTGGTAGGTTTGGCATTCCTCTCTTTTTTGGTAGAGTGTGGAAGTGAAACCTGTAGCCCTTGTCTATTGTTTGTAAAGTCCATTTGTCTCCTGTAATGCAATGCCAGTTGTCGGAAAATAAGGCTAGCTTTCCGCCCAAGGGTGCTTCCAGTTGTTCCCTGGTAGGCGGAACCAGAGCCAAGTCATTGTGTCTGCCCTATGGAAGTGGTTGTAGTTGCATCTGTGGCCACACTTCTCTGGTTGGCAGGTTGCCACTGACGTCCCCTGTAGGTACCCCTAGATTGACCTCTGCCTCTTGGGCGTCTATTTCTACCTCACTGTGCTCTGGAGGTGTCTGGAAAGGACCAATTCTTCGAAGGCCAATTTCTGCTAAACCTCGGAGGTTGGACCTGTAAGAAATCCTTGACTGTTTGGACAGATTTTGCTTTTTCTTCCACTTTCTTTAGAACCTCCTGAGCAGGGGAGCCAAACAAACTTTGTTTCTCCATAGGAGCATCTAGGAGTTTTGACTTAACATGGTCTGGTAAGGATTGTTCTTTTAACCAGGCATGCCTATGAATCACTGCTCCAGTCATAGCTGATCTAAAGGAAGCCTTCAGTGCATCATAGCCACATTTTAAGAAATGATTACTGACCTGCTGAGAGTTATGTACCAAACCCTGAAGGGACTTACGGTCTTATAGGTTCAGGAGAGGACAGTTTTTTATTTAGCTGGTCTAACAAAAATTCCTGGTACTGAATCATGTGAAATTGACAGTTTAAGGCCCTGGCCGAAAGAGTAGCAGAAGTATAAACCTTTTTACCCCATCTCTCTAATGCTCTTGATTCCCTTTCAGAGGGAAGAGGGTTTTTGGCAGAGGCAGCTGCCACACCTTTAGGGCCCTGTGAAATGGTTTCTGGGTCTGCAACATGAGCCTTATACAAGTGGTAGTGTGTGTCCGGGACCCTGTAATATCTATCAGGCTTGGCAGGGGCCGGAGGAAGAGAATCAGGGGCAGTACTGGCATCATTATATGCATCATCAACCACTGATAGCACTGGAGGAATGGCTAAAGGCCTATGCTGTGGTAAGTGTAAAAAAGTCCTTAGCCTTTTCCTTGAATCTGAAAAATCCTGGCCATGCCATTGGAAGTGTTCCCTCATAGAATGTAGGGTTTCCCCAAAAGAAAACTCTTCAGCAGGAGAAGCAGAAGGAATGGAGTCCTCTGCATCAAAATCCTCATAAGGAGAATATGGGCCTTCCTGGTGGTCTGTAATATCTGAGTCATCTGAGGAATAGTCTGGAGAGACAGGTTCCGGGGGCTCAGTCCTAGGCCTCTTATCTGGAGGAGGTTGAGAAGCCCTGTCTGGGTGAGGTTGGGATCCCCTGATCAAAGAAATAAGATCCTCAGCCAAGCTGAGTATCTGGGAACTAGAGGTAGGCCTGTGTGAGGCAGCTTTAGCAGGTAAGGCCTTAGAAGATTTAGCTGCTTTAGCCCTGGTAAAGGCCTTGATAGACATAGAAGCAGGGGGTCCAGCAGCCCCACGTGCAGGGGTAGAAATGTCTAAAGGAATAGTGTCTGACAAATCTTGGGTGCCTGCTTCTGTAGCAGTAATTTCAGTAGCAGATTCAGCCATGCTCTGTGAGGCCTCGGTTATCGGAGGCATGCTTTCGGCCGAAGGAAGAACCGAGGACTCTGTTTCAGCCGAAACTGAGACACTCGCGGTTGGCCTAACCGTGGTTTCAGCCGAAACCACGGACCGTGAGTGTCGGTCCTTTTCCTTGCGTTTTTTAGCTAATTGTGTAGTCGGAGTCTCTGACGGCATTCTATATGCAAAAGTGGGACCACAAAACTCCTCTGCAAACTCCGACCGACGTCTAAGCGTCCGTCGGTTGAAGGAAGCACAGGCTAGACAAGCTGATAAGTCGTGGTCTGGGCCTAAGCAAGGAAGGCAGAAAGAGTGGAAATCCTTATGAGGTATTTGTTTCCCACAAGTTAAACAATTATTTACTTTGTCTGACATCGGCTGAGGCAAGAAAGAGTCCCCAACGGGGTACTTAGCTTTTTTAGAAGTCTTCGGTAGTAGAAATCTCTGTATCTGACCGACTGGCACTTGCAAACAGCTTCTGCTTCGGGCACCGCGTGGCAAGAAAGACTGAGGAAAATGGCGTCGGCTGATGCCTTTATACCCAGCAGCTGTGACGTCGGGTGAAGTGCGACATCAGCCGAGGCCAGACCCAGACTTTGGAATCCGGCCGACCGAAGGGCTGCCTGAAGCAGGACAACCCATATGTTAGGACTGCAGATGCATCCTTGAAGGACATCCCATATGTTATGAATGCAGTTGCATTCTTGAAGGACATCTAGGTACTTATCAGGTCTCTCGAGAAATGGTTCCAACACATCTGAATCCTTCTGCACTACAGAATAAATGAGATCCACCAGGGGGAGCCACGCAAGAAGAAAAGTACAGTTGTGTACCTACCATAAATGTAGATGTTAAAGTGTATTCACTGTTGCAGTCATTACTCTTGGGTTATCCTGCTGGCAGGCTACCCGCAGTCGGCCCAAATTCCAAAGTCTAGGTCCGGCGCCGGTTGCTGTCGCCTCTTCCCTGACGTCAGTGCGCCAGGGGTATAAAAGATGCAGCAGACGCCATTTTCTTCAGTTTTTCTTGCCCCAGATGTCAGGTGCCCCCAAAATGGTAGGCTAAAAAATTATGCCAATAATTATGCATGCAATAAAATAAACATTTCCTTCATCTACAAGCAAATACACCACATAGGTTGTATAAGATAGAGAAGTATAGGCAAGTCCCAGCAAAGAAAAGGGGGATGGTGGGTGGGTAACCTGGACTGCAACAGTGAATACACTCGAACATCTACATTTATGGTAGGTACACAACTGTACTATGTTCATCGTGTTTCACTGTTGCAGTCATTACTCTTGGGTTGAATCCCAAAGCTGAGGTTGGGTGGCTGGGCCTAAATAGGATTAGGAGAGGCTATAAGGCCCTGCAGAACTGCAGTGGCGAGGCCTGCTCTGGATTTAGAGTAGAGAGGTAAATGGTAGTGCTTTGTAAAAGTGTGCACTGCAAGTTGCAGCCTCTAAAATGTCTTTGGTTGGTACTCCTCTGAGAAAGGCTGCTGCCCTGGTAGAATGAGGCTTAATGCCCTTGGGCACTGATTTGCCATGCTGTGAGTAGCAGAAATGAATGCAGTGGCCTATCCATTTTGAAATAGTCTTTTTGAGATGGGCTTTCCTTGAGATCCTGCAGCATATGCCACTAAAAGTTGCTCAGTTTTTCTGAAAGCTTTAGTTTTGTCCAAGTAGAAGCATAGTTGTCTGTGTATGTCCAAAGAATGCAGAAGTCTCTCACCCTTATTCTGTGGGTTTGGATAAAAGGTAGGCAAATGAATGGTTTGGTTAAGGGCCACACTGGACACTACCTTAGGCATAAATGTTCGGTTAGTCCTTAGAGAAACCCTACCTGGATGGAAAATGATGAAAGGTTCCACAGCCATGAGTGCCTGTAACTCTGAAACTCATCTTGCAGAGGTTATTGCTAGGAGCAGAGCTGTTTTCCAAGATAAAAACTTTATATCAGCTATATTGGCTGGCTCAAAAGGCGGCAGTGTGAGTTTTTCCAAGACATAATTGAGGTCCCATGCAGGTATTGGGGCTCTCCTTGGAGGTCTTATGTTTCTGGCCCCTCTGAGGTACTGCCTTAGCAATGGATGGGAAAAAATTGGAGGTTCCGTATTGTAATGAGCTGAAATGGCAGAGGCATGAATTTTAATTGATGAAAAGGATAGGCCTTTGTCCAGCATCTCAGTTAGGTATTGTAAAATCTGAGGAATATTTGGTACAGATGGGTCAATTCCTTGTGCCTGGTTCCAAGCCCAGAATCTTTTCCATTTTTCTGCATAAGATTTTCTGGTACTGGGCCTCCTAGCCTCCAAAATAACATCCATCACTGCTTTAGAGAGAGGTGCATTTTGAATGGTTACATTATCCGCCATGCTGCCAGATTTAGGGCCCTGAGTTGGCTGTGCAGAATCTGATTGTTTCGCTGGGTCAGTAAGTGAGGAATTAGAGGCAATGTCCAGGCTAGGCCTTGAGACAAACTTTTTAGGATTGGATACCAGTGCTGGCATGGCCAGTCTGGGGCAATCAGAATCATTCTTGGCTTCTCTTGTCTGACCTTTAGGAGTACCTTGGGGAGGAGAGGCAGAGGAGGAAAGGCATATACTGTTAGACTTTTCCAGCTGAATGACAGAGCATCCACTTTCCATGCTTGTTTGTGATAAGTCCTTGTGCAGAATTTCTGTAGTTGGCAGTTATGAGGGGAGGCAAATAGATCTATGTCTGGGCATCCCCATTCCTTTATCATGCTGAAGACTTGTGGATCCAGTTTCCACTAGTGGGGATCCGTGAGGTTTCTGCTTAGTTCGTCTGCCAGAGTATTGTTCTTTCCTGGCAGGAATTGTGCTTGCAGGTGTACTTGATAAGTCAATGCTGTATCCCACAAAGTCATGGCTTGTCTGCAGAGGGGGTAGGAATGTGCGCCTCCCTGCTTGTTTATGTACCACATGACTGTAGTATTGTCCGTCCTTATCAGTAGTTGTCCTGGATGGAGTAGATCCTTGAAGGCTGTCAGGGCATTCTGAACATCTAGCATCTCTTTCTGATTGATATGTAGATGCATTTGGCTTGTGGACCATGTGCCCTGATTACATTTTCCTGCCATGAGTGCTCCCCAGGCATAATCTGATGCATCTCTTGTTATTGACTGCCCGGCTGTGGGTAGAGTGAATGGCTGTCCCTTGTTGAGGTAACAGTCATGTGCCCACCATCAAAACTCCTGTTGCAGGCAAGGAATGAGGGTAATTAATGCTTCCAGTCTTTGACAATGTTGAGTCCAGACACTTTTTAGTTTAGGTACCATTGAAGTTTCCTCATATGCAGTCTGGCATATGGAATTAGCAGAATGGAGGAGGCCATGAAGCCCAAAGCCTGCAGAGTTTTTCTTGCAGATAACTGGGTCTTTGTTACCAACATTTTGAAGTAAGAAGTTAGTTGCCTTTGTTTGTCTGGCGAGAGATAAGCCATCTGGGCAGTTGTATTTAAGCTTGCACCTAGGAATATTATCTCTTGAGAGGGTACTAGTTTTGATTTCTTTTCGTTTGCTGTGTACCCTACGCAAATTAATAATCTTTTTACGAACGCCAGATGCTTTAGTAGAGTGCCCTTGTTCTCTGCTTGTATAAGGCAGGCGTCCAAGTAAGGATATATTTGAAATCCTCTTTGTCTGCAAAATGCAATTACTGGTGCCAGGCATTTTGTGAAGACCCTGGGCGCAGTAGATAAGCCAAAGGGCAGTGCAGAGAATTGGTAGTGCATTGAGCCAGCTATGAATCTGAGGTATCTTCTGCAAATTGTCCGATTGGGATATGCAGGTATGCCTGTTTTAGGTCCAAAGTTACAAGCCAAGCCTTCTTGCCCAGCATGGGCAGAAGCTGCTGTAGAGTTAACATTATGAATTTTGGAACGTCCAGAAATGTGTTTAGAATAGACATGTCCAGTATTGGTCTCCAGGCTTTGTCCTTTCTGGGTACCAAGAAAAGTCTTGAGTAAAATCCTTGTCCCTGCTCTTGCTGTGGTACTTGCTGAATGGCCCTTATGTTCATAAGGGACAAAACTTGTTTTTGTGCCTCTGCCCATTGATTGTGTGGCAGGTTTGGCAAACCTTTTGCCTTTGGCAGGGTGTGAAAGTGGAATCTGTAGCCCTGGGACACTATATTCAATACCCATTTGTCCTGGGTGATCATGTACCAATTTTGAGAGAAACGTGCTAGTTTTCTCCCTAAGGTAGGGTTGCCACCTTTTCAAATGGCCAAAGTGGGACATTTTTGGTTCACACATCAGATTTTACAGACCGACACATACCCACAGTCAGTACAAAGGACAGAACTTTACTTTTTTTCCTAAATAAAAGCTTATTCTTGTAGCAGTTTAGTTGCTTATTCTGTTTCTTGTAACATTTAGGTATTTTAGACACAGAAATAACTATTTTATGCGACTATTATATAAAATATGGGACATAATTATGTCCTACAATCTCAGGACATTTGCCATTTTTAATATTTTTTGTCAGGACACAACTGTCCAAAGAGCCTCGCAAAGTGGGACAGGTGGTAACCCTACCCTAAGGGGGCTGCAAG
This sequence comes from Protopterus annectens, assembly GCF_019279795.1. Lineage (NCBI taxonomy): Eukaryota > Metazoa > Chordata > Ceratodontiformes > Protopteridae > Protopterus > Protopterus annectens. The sequence continues at coordinate 1,864,355,821 of NC_056735.1, forward strand.
AAGATAAGTACTTGGGGCTGGCAGAGGCAAGTCATTGGGACTGTTTCCTGTATGGCTGTGCTTTGTCTTCTCCACTTTTGGAGGTAGAAGCAACCCAATGTTTAGGCCTGTATGAGCCCTGGGGCTGGGGATCTGCCTCTGGGACGTCTGTATCTGCCTCTTTGTGGCCTGTCCGACACTGGAAATGACCAATTCTTTGTAGGCCAGTTCCTGCTAAATCTTGGTGGCTGAACCTGTAAAAAATCCTTTACTGTTTGCATAGATTTCGCTTTGTCCTCCATTTTCTTCAAAACCTCCTCTGCTTTAACACCAAATAAAGTATCATGCTGTAATGGAGCATCTAATAATTTTGCTTTAACATGATCAGGCAGATATTGTTCCTTTAACTAAGCATGCCTCCTAATGACAGAACCCGTAACTGCGGCCCTGCAGGAGGCCTCCAGAGAATCAAAACCACATTGCAATGTATGCTTTCCCACTTGTTCAGTGCATGCAATAAATCCCGCATTTCCTTATTTTCTGCACAATCAGAATTGGCCAACATTTTCTGTTTTAACAGTGACATTAAGTATTACTGATATTTAATCATATGAAATTGACAATTTAAAGCCCTCACAGCCAAAGCAGCAGAAGTGTAAACCTTTTTCCCCCATCTGTCTAGTGCCCTTGAATCCCTGTCAGAAGGGATAGGGTTTTTTGCAGTAGCGGCCTTAAACCCTTTGGGACCCTGAGAAATAGTTTCTGAGTCAGCAGCAGGGTTTTTATAAAGAAATTTATGTGAATCTGGAACCCTGTATTATCTGTCTGGTTTAACAGGAGCTGGAGGTAAGGAGTCTGGACAAAGGCCGGACTCTGAAAATACATCCTCCACAATGTCTAGCACAGAGGGAATAGCAAGAGGCCTGTGCTGAGGAAGTAAAAGAAAATCTCTAAGCCTTTTCTTTGATTCTCAGTAATCTTGGCTCTCCCAGTGGAAGTGCTCCCTCATGGTATGCAGGGTTTCCCCAAAAGAATAATCCTCAGGAGGAGAGGCTGAAGGAACGGATTCTTCAGCATCAGAATCCTCATTAGGGAGGAAGAGAGTATTCCTGTACAGAAGAGGAGTCAGAGGAAATGGAAACCTGATCTTAAGAGTCATAGTCTGTCTCTTGCCTAGGCCTCTTGTCAGGAGGGGGATGGGAACTCCTGATCAAGGTAATAAGGTCTTCGGCCATTTTGAGCATCTGTTTCTTAGGCATGGAAGTTTGTCCTGGAGAATGCTGTACTTGTTTCTTTGTCTTTAAAGCTGCTTTAGTCTTTGCTTTTGAAGCTGAAGTAGGCTTTACATATAGCTGTGTAGGTCTGAAAACACCCTCAGAAGCCGATGCCTGCTCAACGGCTCCGGACCCATCTGAGGGAATGATTTCCGAGTGTCCAATACCTTGAGTATCCAGAGGCCTAGCTGGCTCCACGTGGGAGTTGTCACCAGCCTGTGGCTCTGAGGTAGCGGGCCTCAGGGGCTGCAAAAGCGCCTCACTGAGAACCGGCGACTGGCTTAGCGGAAGCCTCGTCGTCGGTTTTGGATCTCGGATGCCTGTCCTCCTCTTTTTCCTTGTGTTTTTTTAGAAACTCCGGTCGTCGGCTGTTCCGCCGGCATTGTATAATTGAATTTTCGGCCAAGTAATGAAAAGCAAAATCAAACAGATGCTTAATAGTGCGTTGGTTGAATCTAGCACAAAACCGACAGCTAGCAACGTTAAGATCAGGGCCTAGGCAAGGAATACAGTAAGAATGAAAATCCTTATGAGGTATTTGCTTCCCACAAGAAATACAATTGTTAACTTTTTCTGACATCGGTCCGGAGCAAGAAAAAAGTTTCCCCAACGGGGTACTTAGCTTTAATGAAGACTTCGGATCTGAAATTTGTCTGTGAAAATCTCAGGAGTCGGCCGACCGGCACGTGCGAACTGCTTTTGCTTCGGGCACCGCGCGGTAAGAAAGACTGAAGAAAATGGCGTCGGCTGCATCTTTTATACCCCTGGTGCACTGACGTCAGGGAAGAGGTGACAGCAACCGATGCCGGACCTAGACTTTGGAATCTGGGCCAGTACCAATTGCCTTGAGAAACACAGACTCCTCCAGGAAACGGGCTTCAGCAGCCCAACTGCCTATTTGTTTCAAAAGCTGAGAATCTCTCCTAATGACACATCTCCAAGAGGTGAGATGGGGACCCCTTCCCTTTATCAAAGTCAGTGTTTTCTGTTAATGACTACTGTGGGGAGTCAATGTGCCTCCTTTTACACGTAGGCTTCCAAGAAGCTTCCATGAGGGAATGATCCAGGAAAGACCTAAGTCTGAGGAGGATCCCGAACGAGGACTGGCTCAAGGTCAGTTCGGACCAGCTGTCCTGATGAGATAGAATGAACAGACTCAGGACACAGGCCAGACAGTTGAGCAGTGGGGACTCAGGACACAGGCCAGACAGTTGAGCAGTGGGAAGAGGACCAGGGGGAGGAAGGATATCTTGTCTCCTGAAGCAGAAAGAGCTCTCTTCACTGCCTCGACAGCAGAAGTTGAGGGGGATCCCAGGACCACTCCAGTACAAGCTGAAACCAAAGCTAAGGTGATCAAGGGCCCTCCATTCCTATCTCTCAGCAGACATGAGAGCCGAACTATCTAAAGCTGAGGTCCCTAGGGCAAGGCACTGCTCCTAAAATCTGAGAGTCGAACCCCTGCCCACAAAGCTGGTACTGAAGCTACGACTCGGAGATCCCTCAGGCTCTGATAGCATTGGCCATGTTTTAATCAGACATAGTGCCAGAGTCAATGAAGCCCATAACTTTGGATCCCACATAGGCAATCCTGGGAGTCCCAGGTCTGACAACTCCTAAACCCAGAGACGGATCAGCCAAAGGAGGTCTAAGCTGGTCCAGAAGCTCACAGATCCAATGCAGGTTGGAGCCAGAATTTTACTTATTTTACATTTGTTAACCGGGGGTGTATGACTGAGCTGAAAAGGCCCTTTTTCAGCAGAGTCCCAGGGAGAAAAGCTCCACATAGAAAAATTACAGATACCTTTAGACATGATCAGTATACACACAAATTACAAAAGACATGTTTTTACAGTGGTATGCAGCACATCAACAGTTACAGTGGAGAGAACAAACAAAAAATATTAATTTAAAAATAAAGGTACTTAACAGATTTGTGGTATAGAGCTGAAATTTGGAACAAAGGTGGTAGAATACATACAAAGTACACAGGTACAGTACATACATTGTAGGTTAGCCAGTGTTTGTGAGAATAGTTTTCAATCTTAATCAAGTACTCTAGGTTTAGTATGTGTATATGTAGAAGAACTTCCAACTGAATAGGGTCCTGAGGAACTTCCTCATCATCCTGTCCAAAGCAAGTTCAGAACGGCTCCAGGTAGACCTGCAGAAAGAAGACGGGGGGGGGGGGTTGGAGACCTTCTGAGGAGTCTCCTGAAGAAAAGGTGAACAGAGTCAGGAAGAAATCCATTTCAGTGAGACCACATGTTCTCAAAGAGAAGGAGTTCTGTCAAACGGAAGAGACAGATCAGGCAGTGTGGTCAAATCAGATTGCTTTTGAATCTTGGGAGGCTGAGCCAAAGAAGAATGGTCAGGGAATTGCTTCCTTTGATCCTTGGTCTAAGATTTTTTCACTTTCTCCCTTTTTAGCTTGTTCTGCAGATTTCTTAGCAGATGGGGATACTCCAGAAGTAGATGCTGAAAAAGGAAGAAGACCTTTCAGTACCAATTTAATTCTGCACTTCACTTTGACTGAAAGCTGAACAAATGTCACACCCAGTATCCAAATAACTTGCTCCCTAACAGTACACACGCGCACACACGCACACGCACACACAGCAAAAGGTTTAAACTTTACTTGTCTACAACACCCGAGCCATGTCAGCCATATATGAATACCAAGGGTGGTAAATGAGAAGTGAGGGAATGTGGGGCTTGAAGGGGATTATGGGTAAGGAGAGGAGCCTGAGCTATGGATTCCAAATCTGAAAAAATAGCCAAAGTCGAATCTGAGGTCAGATCCAAAATCCAATTGCCGAGAAACGGACAAAAAAGACATCAGATCAAAAATTTACAGATTTCCTGATATGTTTTATCTTATCCAAGTGAGATCTGAGCTGACTATGTGAATCCAAGGTATGCAGAACCCTCCAACCAGAAGTCTGTGGAAAAGGGAAAAAAATGATAGTGAATGGACTGATTCAAGGACAAATAGTTAACTACTTTAAGCATAAAAGGACTGGTATGAAGAGACATTCTGTCCTTATGAAAAAACAAAAAAGAAGGAACCCATGCGTACTTGAAGTTCAGTGATCCTCTTGGCAGAAGTAAGAGCCACCAGCAATATAGCGTTCCAAGCACAATTCTGCAGGGGAGAAAAAACAGCAAGCTCAAAAGACAACTGAGTTTTCAAGAACAAAATAAAGGTCCCAAAAAGGAGGAACACGCTTTCTTGGAGGCCTGATGTGAAGGATACCTTTTAGAATTTGTTTGACTTCAAAACTAGATGCCAAAGGAGGATTCAGAGGCAGACATAGCTGACAAATGAACGTTAACAGAGGAATATGCCAAACCAGAATTAAGCAACTCACACAAGAAAGGACAGACCACTGGAACCCCCACAGAAAAAAGGTCCAAGTTATGCTTAAGGCACAAAACAGAAAATTCCTTCCAGTTAGTCACCAAGGATTTTCTAGTAGTCGGTTTTCAGGTCTCTTGCAAAACCCAAAGCAGATCCTCAGAAAACTGATGCCTGAAAGGAATCAAAACCCTATCACGCAAAGTGTCAGCTGAGTTACAGACATTGGAGGGTAAATGAGAGATCCCTTGTCTTTGAGTGAGAAGATCTATCTTGTAAGGTAATTTGTGGAGATTGCCCCTGGACATCTGAAAGAGAAGGGGAAACCACCCCTTCTAAGAAAAAGACATGACGTCCACTTTCCAAGCCAAAGGACTTGGCAATCTGGAACAGAACTGGGGAAGTTGCCTGATCAGAAGGACAAAAAGATCTACCTGAAGAGTACCCCACCAATGTACAATGTCCACAAACACCTCCCTATGAAGACTCCATTCATAAGGATTTGTCCTGCACCTGTCTCAAAGTTCTGCCACTAGACTGTGCTCTGAAGGGATGCAAGTCATCTAAAGAACCAACAGATGGGCAGACTGCAAATTCCCAAACCCGAACAGTCAGTCTACAAAGGTGGCAAGATTTTGTGCCCACCTGCTTATGTACCACAACTGCAGTACTACCTGTAAAAACATTTAGAAGACCTGAAAACCTATGAAAGTGAAAGGCCTGGAGAGCCAGAAGTACAGCCTTCATCTCAGATGTTGATATGGTCTGCCATCTATTGATGGGACCAAATACCTTGGACTTTCAGGATTGTCAGAGGAGGTTCACCAACTGTGAAGGAAGAATGTGTGCAGTTCTTGAGAAGGGAGAGGAACCTGAAAAGACAGACCTGTATTTAGGGAAATCTGATGACTTCAACAGTGGAGCTTGAGACATGGTAAGGAAAGGACTCCAGAAGGTGGCAGTGCTGGACCCAAACAGATTTGAGCTACCACTGAAATTTCCTCATGTGGAGTCTGGCAAAACGAACGATGGGAATGGTGGATGCCATGTACCCCAGGGCTTGGAGAAAGTCCCTTACAGGAAGGAATAAAACAGAAAGGAGACTGGAAATAAGCAATCAAAGAAAGGACCTTAGGTGGTGGGAGATAAACCAACATTGGGATGATTTGAATCCTACACCCAAAAAAATGGTCCCAAGAGGAAGTCAACACAGAGTTTTTGAGATTGATGGTGAACCCCACAATGCACAGATGAAGCACAGTGAAGTGTAGATTTTGAAGCAGGCATGCTTAGAGGGAGCTTGAATAAGGTGGTCATCTAAATACGGAAATATTTGAATTCCTTGAAGTCTGCTGATGAGATCATATCCTCTCTTCTGAACCTCAGAAACCTGGGAACAGTCCCACTCAAAACAGCTCCATCATACAGGCCACTGCAATCCCAAAGGGTAATTCTTCAAAAAGGAGTCGGGATAAAGAATCCTCTTTATCAGACACCAGGGCCACAGAAGAGTGAATATGGGAGGAATACGCTAAGGATTCTTCACCGGAAACCAACTCATCAGAAGAATCAGAATCCTTAGGTTTCTTAGACCAGGTCCCCGAAGATCAGGAACAGAAGCAAGGAAAAACAACCACTGTGTAGTTTAAGAGCCATAAGGTCATTAATCACCTCCCTGAATAATGTCCTGCCCCTCTCTGTGAGGATCTTAAGTCACATTTGTTTTTTTGTTGATTTTTGTTAAAGTAAATATCTTCTTTAAAAAATCTAGAAGGTTCAGACACCTGCCTAGATTTGATGAGGGTACCAGGCACCTCTTCATCTAACATCCGCGGTGGTGCAGTGGCAGTGTTGTTGCCTTACAGCAAGAGGTTCTCCCATTCGATTCTCGGCTGGAGTGCGGGGAGTGCCTTCTGTGTGGAGTCTGCATGTCCTCCCCGTGGTTGGGTGGGCGTTCGAAAGACATGCGTAAATGGGCGTGCCTTTGTTGAAGGTTGAACATCGAGCTGGCATCTCGGCGTTCATCAAAATCTACTGCCAATCATTAGCGGACCGGAGTTCCGCTGTGGCGACCCCTAACCGGGAAAAGCCGAAAGACAACAACAACCACACACTTCTTCCTAAACTAAAATTTGGGAAAACCCCTAGACTCTTCATATATAATCAGCCATGGAGCCACCTATACATCTGTACCAGATGTATGCATAGCCTCTACAAGTATACAGCTCCGTGTTATCATCCAAGAGGGCTGAGGCAGAGGGACCTGGCATCGGCACCGGATGATCCTTAGGTTATTCATCCAACCTGAGGGAGATGTCTGCAGCAGGTTTAGTTTTTATTTCATCTTTTAGCTTATGTGGCGGCTGAACTTTGGGGAAGCCAGATCTGTTCATCGTACCCAGAGTCAAAAGCTTCAGATGCTGGTTTTCCAAATAAACAGAAAATGATGACATGGCTGTGGAGTGTCTTAGGGACACACATCTGACAAATATAGGTTCATAGGTGCGTACTAGGCTAATGGCCCTGGAGACTTTACAAGCCTAGCCCATAGATATCACACAGATTAGCATTGCACATAGCAACCAAACAAAAAAAGGCACTTCTCACATCTATCTTTATGTGGAATCTGCCTCCCATACCCACATTTTCCATCCCTGGATGACATGAAAACAAACTACAAGGAGAAAAAACAGAAAGGAAGGAACCTCAATGGGGCACTTATCTTTAAAAGGCTCAGTATATGAACCAGCTCAACGAAAAGCAAACAGACCAAATTCAGAGGCAGCGTCGGATTGGCAGCAAAAAAGTTCTGAAGATTAGGCATCTGTACATCATATATGTACTTTACCCCCTGCACACACAACATACGTCTGAAGTATGACACTTGAAAGGTGAAGAGGCTTGGGTATACTGGCTGGATGTTCTGCGATCCTTTGCTGGATATCCCAAGAGCAAAGAATATAGCAACGGTGTAAGGAAGAATATCTCCTAGACGTCTCTTTTCTTGAGAAGGCTGAGCACTTCCTTTGACTGCTAAATACCTCAGATGGGTGGAATGTGAGGCAAAGGGAAAGTACTAACAGTGGAAGACAGTGAGACAAGAAATCAAGACTACTGCTATCCACCCTTGGGACTACCACAGCCTCCCAAAGGCTGCTGGAGTCTCTAGCTTCAGGTTCTATAACCTTGTCTGGGATTTGCAGGAGGCGACTACTGCCTCCAAGCTCCCTCTTACTGTTGTGGATGTGAAGCTCACGAACTCCATCTGGCACAGACTCCTCCACATATTTGCACAATAACTCTGTGGGGGTGAAGCTTGACTTGGTCTGCCATTGTCTCACATAATGTCTTCATTTTCCAGTGCTCATCAACTACAAACTGAAGGGGGGGGGGCATAATGAAGGGGGGCTTCAAGAAAGCCACCTTAATGTCCTCAGAAAATTGGGTTAAGATTTAACCAGCATGTGGCTTCCCAAAATGGCTGCACAAATGATCAACAGCTTAATATCAGCTCTCCCAGTGTGAAAAAATAAACTGATAGATAAGAGCCAATAATCATGCCTGATTTAGTAAAATTCAGTTACGGACAAGTAAATACACTGCCTGGATACCTGCAAAGAAGAAACTCAAACAGCCTGATTGAAAATCAACCAGAAAACGTGAAAAGAAAACAGTGACTGGGAAGAATCCCGCAACTGTTAAGCAAAAGAAAGTTCAAGTTCCAGCTTTGGTACAAGAGATGGCTTTGAGTAATTTAGAGGAAAAAAAAAGTCAAATGTGCTCACAGCTTTTTAAAATCCATGAAACAGTGTGTAACAAAACAAAACGGTGGAAAAAAATGGTAGACACAACAGCTATTCAGATGAAATGATAAAATTGCAAAAATCAAAGGTTGAACCAAAGTAAAAACTGGCAAAGTACAAGACTGCTCAAAACAGCAGTTTCGAAAAATGGTAGCATTACAGGACACAGCATATAGTGAAAATCTGAGATTTTCTGTTGTACCAGAAAAAACTGGAAGAAAAATATGGCTTTAAATTTTATGAAAACACAAATAAGCAACCAGGCTGGTATTCGACAACAGGATCAGTTAATTGACAGGGCACACAGTGTATGTTCCAAACCCAGCCATGAGAAAACGGCCAAGACTTGTAATAGGAAAGTTGCAATCATACCAGTAGAAAGGGTTGATCCTGACAAAACTTTAGTAGAAGGGCAAAGTTTTAAAATTTGCAAACAGCACAGCATTTATGAAAAATGATTACTCACTGTACACCAGGCAGAAGAGAAACACATTTATCCCAGCAATCAATAGCAAGAGGCAGATGTCAAGCTGCTGCATCCACCTGTCTTCAGAAGACATTTTCCTGGAAGATCCAAGCCATTTTTTGATGCTAAATGGGCTAAGGCAGAAATACAAAAGTTTGTCCAACAGAAAGTAAGCCATCAAATAGAAGGGGACTCTGCTTCTCTTTCCTCTGATAACAAAGCTCACAGAGAGAGAGAGAGTCAGTGAAACATATTCCAATGTCCCAAAGGAAAATGCAAGAGAAAAAAGAGCACAAGAGTTAATTAGAAAAATAAGGAGTACTTAGCTGAAATAAAGTCTGAGGTTAGGAGATGGAGATGAACAGGAAGAAGACTACCAACACTGAAATTAATGAATAAATGTGATACTATAAATCAATATATTTTGTGAAATATGGCTTTACAAGAAAAAGTGGCCAAGAAAGACTGGATTTTCATTGACCTTGTTAAAACTTATTGGTGGACTGACAGGCATATACCCCCACTTCATGTCATTAAAGTTTGGAAGGACACTAAAAAGGAAAAATAGAGGAAAAAGAACAAGAAGTAAAACAATTTTCTGTTAACAGTATTTACGTAAAACATTAGATGATATAAACTGTATGTTATATATAGTAAAGCATTTTCAGTGACTGTTGTGTGTGGTAAAGATACTAAACAGGTGCTTTTTTTCTTTTTTAGTTTTAAGAAATTTACGCATTATAATGTAAAAAGAAAGGCCACACAAAAATCATGTTTAAGTTAACAGGTTATAATCTTGCGCTGTCGGGACAGGAGATGGGTTATAAATGGGCACAGATTATAATGTATTTAGAATTGAAGTGTTTTATTTTTTTTTTCTAGGTGAACTGTCTGGATTAATACCCTTGGCTTAACCTAATCACATTTTTTTCTGTAAGCAAGCCTGTTTTGAAAAATAAGAGATCACAATGTAGTGAACAGTTTTCTTTAAGTAAATAAATATATAGTGTCAGTTGAGATGCTTGGTGTTGAGGGCAGATGTACATTCGATTCTTAAGTTTCCATGGAAACAAGGTGACTAAAAGTGAGGGCAATAAATCGAACTTAAAAGGCACAAGAGCAAGCAGCTCTGCAAAAATAAAGTTTGAAATTACTGGAAGTAAGAGACAGCAGCTTTTCTGGTAGCTAGATACTTTAATGCATTTTCTACAACAGTGTATAATTTAGTTTTATTTAAAGATAGCCAAGCACTTTTTCTTAAGGCTAAAAGTTAACCCTGTTATTTTTACATTTGTGAGGGGAATAAAGGTAAGACGAGAACAGATGATAACTACTGTAAGCAGGAGCACAGGCTGTAATATGCTCCTTAAGCATGGATAACCTTAATTTTAGGTCAGTTAATGCCTGTAAGTACAGCTGCCGATTTGGGACAATAGTTCCTATCAGGAGGGTTAAGCTTCATTATTTGAAGATGTACATAGTTTTGTGCGTCTGTTTTAAGTTAACAAGTTTTGTGTGTGTGTGTGTGTGTGTGTGTGTGTGTGTGTGTGTGTGTGTGTGTGTGTGTGTTAAGGTTTTCATTAAAAAAAGTCTTTTAAAATATGACATAAGTTCAAATGGAGATGACAAGAAAAAAATAAGTTATGTACTTACCATAACGTTCCATCCGAGTTGTTGCTTTTCATTTGTCTTCAACCTGTGGGACCCGGATATGACTTGGCTGCATACTCTAGTATCGACTCCAAGCTCCTCCCCTACCCGCAATGCCCCTGTCTCCCTCCTCCCCTCAGACTGAGCTTGTTAAAGAACAGTAGCACTCAAACCTAGACCATATGCCTATAAACCTGGCATTACCCACAAAACTTAGCAAGAAAAAGACTATCCAGAATAGAGGGGCTATAACTCTTCCATCTGGTCCACTACACAGCCCACACAAGGTAGGGGGAAGATAAATGAAAAGCAACAACTTGGATGGAACGTAATGGTAACTACATAACTTTTTTATCTGAAATTGTTGTTTTCATTTCTTCTTCAACCTCTGTGACAGAGTCGCCAGCTACCAATAAACCCTGGGAAGTCCTCATGGAAGGATGTTCCAGAGCACGGCTGAGCCAAAGGATGCCCTGCCCCTGGAAAGAAGGTCAATTTATGTTGTTGTGTCTTTCGGCTTTTCCCGGTTAGGGGTCGCCACAGCGGAACTCCGGTCGTTAATGACTGGCAGTTAAATTTTTACGTGCCGAGTTGCCAGCCCTGACACACGACCTTCAACAAAGGTAAGCCCATTCACGCACGTCTCCATGCAGAAGACGCTCTAGCTGAGAATCGAACCGGACAGCGTCTTACTGTGAGGTGACAATGCTACCGCAGCAAGACCACTGTGTAATGGGAAATAAAACTGTACAATGATGCCCAGGTAGCTGCACAGCAGATATCATCTAAAGAAACCCTGGATCAAAAAGCCACAGAAGTAGTAAGAGACCTGGTGGAATGCACCCGGACATGCCCTGGTGGAGATAACCCTTCGGCTCGATAGGCCAATGAAATGCATTTAGAAATCTATCCAGCAATAGTAACTTTAAAGACAGGCTTTCCCAAGGAGGGTTTAGAAAAGGAAACAAAAGTTGATAAGACTTACGAAGGATTTTGTTCTATGCAACTAGAAACACAGCTGCCTACGAACATCAAGCACATGCCATTTGTACTCTCTTTTCTCTGGAAATTTGGAACGAAAATTGTCAAGATTGACGACCTGGTTAATATTAGACTCGGATGCCACTTTTGGAAGAAATAATGGATTAGTCCGCAGGGATACCCTGTCTTTATGAAATACCATACAAGGGGGCTTGACAGATCAGGCTTGGATCTCAGAAACCCTCCTGGCTGAGGTAATTGCAACCAAAAAAGCCATCTTCCAAGACGGAAGCTGCAACTCAACCATAGCCACTGGTACAAAGGGGGAGACATCAGAGCCTGCAGCACCAATGTGAGATCCCAAGGGGGCACCGGGGTCCTTAACTGGAGGCCAAAGGAGAAAGGTACCTTTCAAAAAGGCCTTACAAAGCTTGGACAAAGCCAAAGAAGCCGAATTCTCACTTATGTGAAAATGAGAAATTGCCACCAATTGTACCTTAACTGTAGAGAAGCTAGCGCCATGGTTAAAAATATCTGCCAAAAACTCCAAAATGGCCAGAACTGTTGCAGTTAAAGGACCAAGGTCATGCTGAGAAGCCCAGATTGAGAAATGCTTCCATTTACTCAAGTAAAACTTCCTGGTAGAAGACTTGTGAGCTGCTACCAAAATCTTAACAGGAGATGACAGCCCAGGAGTCTTAACTATCAAGGGAACTGCAGCAGCCAAGCCATGAGCTTCAGTCTGACTAAGTCTGGGTAAGGAATCCCTGAGGGATGTGCAATCAGATCCTGAACTGGATCTAGCATCCAAGGTGGGCAAACTGCATGAGACCACAGAGAAGGGAACCAAACTTGGTGAGGCCAGAAAGGGGTAATGAGGATCACTGAGCTCTCCAGCTATCAAGCTTTCTGAATAAACTTGGATATCAGAGGCAGCGGAGGATAAGCATATATCAGACCAGAGGGCCAAGCATGAACTACAGCTTCTCTGGGGGGCTCCACCGGATGGGGGTTCAGAGAAAAATACTCTCTGCACTTCACATTGAAAGGAGAGGCGAAGATATCTTAGCAATGCTAAATCCACCTTAGAAAGAGCTGATCCTCTACTGAAGGATTCAGAGACCATTCGTAAGACATCAAAATAGAATGGCTGAGCCTATCCAACAGTACGTTGGACCTCCCTGGAATGTACGTTGCCACCAGAAAATGGCCAGAGGAGATTGGCCATTCCCACACTCTCATGGCTTCGCGAAAAAGATAAGATCTGGTCCCACCTCGTTTGTTGATGTACCAGACTACTGACATATTGTCTGTCTAAATAGCAATAGTCCCCTGAAGAAGATAGACATGTAGAGCATGCAACGCCAAAAGCACTGCCCTCATCTCTAGGACAAAGATATGCAGATGGGTCTCCAGGGAAGACCACGTGCCTTGGACTGTACTTCTCATGCAATACCCCCCCCCCACCAGACTGAGAGGCTTCCGTGGTCACAGTGATCACAGGGGAGGGAAGAACAAACGGATGACCCAGAAGGAGATCCAGGGATTGAAGCCACCAAAGAAGAGAATCCTTCCAAACCCTAGTCAATGGAACCAGATGTGATAAGGGAAGGTCCTGCAAGGACCAATGAACCACCAGAGTCCAGTGAAGGATTCTCATATGAAGGAGTGCCATTGGAACGAGAATAATCATGGCCGCCATGGACCCCAACACTTGAAAAACTAAATCCGTTGGGGGACATTTGACTTGAAAGATACAAGAGAAATGATGTTGAAGGGATAGCCGTCTGTCCGGAGATAGAAACACCTTGCCTTGGATAGTGTCTATATGAGCCCCAGTGAAAATCGAGAACCTGCACTGCTGCCAGTTGGGATTTGTTGAGATTTATGATTATGCCCAGGTAAAGAGCAGCCTTAAGAAGATCTCTGGCTCGACACAGTCAATGCCCAGAGGGAGCAGAAAGGAGCCGATCATCCAGGTAGGGGAAGACTTGAACCCCCTGCAGCTGCAGGTGAGCCGCCACCAGTCTGGTGAACACCCGGGGGTTGGTAGTGAACCTAAAGGGGAGTGCTCTCAACTGAAAATGACTGGCTCCCAGCTGGAAGTGGAGGAACCTCAGAAAGTGCCTGTTCATCTTGATGTGATAGTACGCATCTTGGAGGTCTACCAAGCACATCCAGTCATTTATCTGCAGAAAGCGCAGAATGGACTGAAGGGTGACCTGAGGGTAACCATCCAGAATTTCATCTTGGCAACAGACAGTTTCACTGTTCAAAGATCAGGAATAGGTCTTAAGTCCCCTGTATTCTTTGGCACTAAAAAAGAACCTGGAATAGATGTCCGATCCAGATTAATCTGGGGGGAGGGGTTGGTCGGATGACTCGTCTTTCAAGCAGCCTGGAAACGTCTATGGCTACCTGCTCCTGCTGGATGGGTGGGACGTCTGGGAGGTGTTTGGGAGGGACTGGGAGGGTTGAAGAAAGGGGATAGAGTATCCTCTGGATATTATCTGCAAAACCCAATGATAGTCGGTGATGAACTCCCAGACTGTTGGGTGCAGAGATAGACGCCCCTGACTGCCTCTAGAGACAAGCAACCCTTCAGGGCTGCTGTGAGGGTCTGTCCAGGAAGGGATCCAGAGACCCTTGGTTGCTTGGGTCCCCCCTCTGCCCCAAGGGCTGCACCTGCCGTATCCCCCTCTGCCTCTGTGGGAAGGTGAGTCTTGAGCATCATGGGAAGAGCCTTGAGATTTTCGGAACCATATCTTCTTCACTCCAAACTGATGCCTAGAGAAGGATCATTGTGGGGTGGAGAAGAGGATCCAGATAGCAAACGGTCTTCCTGTCCTCCTCACTCTGGACTAAGGTGTCTCGAACAGTCTTATCAAAAAGAGTGGAACAGTCATACGGGGCATTCATAAACAATGCCTTGAAGGGCTCCAAGAAAGCACAAAGCCGGAGCCAGGTGTGATGCCTGATGGCTACGCCTGTCCCGGCAGCCGTAGAGGCACCTTCCTTAGCATGTGACAGAAGCATCATGGAAGTATTCAATATCGAGGTAAGGGTGGCTATATGGGAGAACACTTTTTTCTCTTCTGACAACATGGACCCTGGGGCAGACTCAGCAACCTCTTTGAGCAGGTCCCGCTGTAGTCTGACAACGTGTGCCATGTAGTTCAGTAAACGCAAGGCAAACATAGCTGAAGGGTAAGCCCACCTCCAAAGCGGTCCATAGTCTGATACTCCCTGTCTGGAGGATGGAGCATAGAGCTTTCCTGAGCAAGCTCTTTCTTGATGGCCGCCACAACCACCACGGCATCGACCGGGGATCTCTTCCACCAATGCTGCCTATCTGAGTATTTTGTCTTGGTGCTTGGGGATAGGCTCAAACGTATCCACTTCCTTCCATGCCCTGGATGAAGTTAAATCCACAAAGCGATCCATGGGAGGAGACACCCAGGAGGTAGAGGGTCCTGTGCCGAATGCCACCAGGAATACAGACTCATCCAGGCTGGGCTTTCGAGTAGATCACCCTCTGCATTGGTGCAGGATTTCCAGGATGCCTGGAAAGGTGACATCCTCTGGGGGTGATCAGGGGGAACCCTCCCCTTCCTCCAAGTCGGTATCTTCCATGAGGAACTCTGGTGGGGAGTTCAAGTACCTCCACTTGCACGCGCGTTTCAGAGGGAGCTCCTCAGCGGGATTTCTGGGGAAGACTCATTAACTTCAGGGAGTTCCCAGGAGGAACCTCCTGGGACACACTGGCAACAGACTGTCTTTGAGAGGGCAGGATGGCAGACTCCGGCCCAGAAAAAGAGGAAGCCAGGATGGACTCCAAGGATGACAGTGTCAAGGGACTCAAAGGAGCAGAGAGGACCCTCTCCACCACCTCAAAAAGCAGAAGGCAAACGAACCCCCGAAGCAGGGATGACCAAGACTGGATCTGCCCCCCGAGGTGGAAGCAGGAGTCAAACCTCCTGGCACTGAAACTCCGACAGGAAGGGCCAACTCAGAAAACCTCAAAGACGTAGCCATCCCCTCAGAGCTAACGCTGAGGCTACAGCTCCGAGAGTCTGCTGGCTCTGAAAATGTCAAAGCCGAAACACTCAGGGCAATGGTCGGCGTCAAGGTACCTGAAACCACTAGCGCCAACCCCTCGACACCAGGAAGTCTCTGACCCAATGACTCCGAAACTGGAGGTCAGATCAGAGAAGGAGCAATGGGAAGAAAAATGGACTGCATGCTCCCAGCCCCAGAGGGGGAAGGGGCAGACTCCCAACTGAATCTGGGCCCAAATAAACTTCCGCAACATCCTATACACCTCGGCTTCAGAAAGTCTTTGAGAGGACCAGATGGAAGAAGCCACAAACCTGGGCCTGGAGTGGCACCAAGGGGAGGCAGAGAGGGGGGAAGAGAGTCCTGGTAGACTCCAGCAAGGAGCGGGGAGACCGGAATCTAGCCCTGGTCGGATCCAGCAGTGACTTGGCCAGGGGCTTGACAAAGGAAGAGTGGTCAGGGGACTGCTTCCTAGGCCAGTCCTATTCCTTAGAATGGGTCTTTTCCCCTTCCCCAGACTTCTTGTTGAGAGGCTGAGTGCCAGAAGCCAGGGCAGAAGAAGAATAAGCCTCCAAAAGGGAGGAGGCCCTTAAGAATCAGCTTATTCCTCCTGTCGATCAGGGCATGGGGATTAAAGCCCACACAGATAGAGCAGGAGGAATCCAGGTGATCAACACCCAGGCAAACAATGCACAGAGTGTGGCCATCAGAAGAAGGAAGCTTATGGCCACACTTTGTACATTTCCTGAAATCCAACTTTTTTTTTAAACCGACACGAAGTGCACAGGGATAGGGTAGGGTAAAGTAAAGGAGATGCAAGGACATCCAAGAGGAGAGGAAAAGGGATAGAAAAAGATCAAAAGTTTACTTCTTACTTTAAAATGGAGCTAGACGCTGAACCACGCTGCTGTCTCTAATGAGTGGCAAACGAGATCTGAGGGAGGAGCTTGGAGTTGGGATACAATGCTCGAGTATGCAGCCAAGTTGTATCTGTGCCGGATCCGGGTCCAACAGGCTGAAGACCAAATAAACAACTTCAAATAAAGTGTATAAAGGATTAACCTGCTAAACATTAGTCAGTGCATGTAACACAAAAGCTGGAAACAGACATTTAAAAAAGCTGTCATATATAATAGGTGGGAATAATAACTTCTTCTTATAATGGCAGCAT
Source organism: Protopterus annectens (assembly GCF_019279795.1). Classification (NCBI taxonomy): domain Eukaryota; kingdom Metazoa; phylum Chordata; order Ceratodontiformes; family Protopteridae; genus Protopterus; species Protopterus annectens. The sequence goes on from NC_056735.1 coordinate 1,864,372,556, forward strand.
TAAAACTACTGTTTTGGAAAGTGGATGGCCTCACAGCTACAGACAAAAAGGTAAGAGTACTGAATTACATTAAGAAATGCAGAATGCAAACAGCAATGTTACAGGAAACAAACTTGGAAAAAAGCGAGCATTTGAATTTGATAAAGGATTTCAGAATGGATATTCAGCAGAATATCAGTGACAAAGAAAAATGGAATTACTTATACTAACTGCTATAGGAGCTCCAACTGTGACAGAAGGGGGGATAGTAATTACAGATTTGGGGTAGCAAGGTGCTACTGGTGAGGGAGGAGGATCACACTGGCATGTATTTATATTCCAAATAAAACTGATATTATGGAGCTTAAGAAAATTGTCGAAGAAAATCAGATTTCAGCAGGGAATATTACTTAAGAGATGGAGACTAGAATTTGAGTTGCAGCAATGATAAAGCATCTGGGGTTACTTAGAAGGGAAAATATAACAAAAGGGGATAGATTTCTGAAGGAATTTATGAAAATATTTGGTGTGGAAGACTTGAATTCAGTAGGAGGAGCTTAGAGAAAATTAAAATATTACTCCCCCAGTTGCAATAACTGGGCTAGACTAGACAGAAATTATATTTCACAATAACGTGTGCTTTTAACTGAAAGCTTTGACTCACATCCAGGAATTACTTCAGCTCATGCACCACTAACAAGTAAGATAAAAATGAGACACTGGCGCTTCCCCATTTACCTCTTAAAAAGAGAAAAATTTAAGGAATGTGTATTAGAAATTATCTGAGAGTTACTAGGGATACAGAAATTTCTTCAGGAGTTACAGCAACAGAATGTTTAAAATTAAAAGTGGGATTTAAAAAATAGAGTATAAATAAAAGAAAAAGATATACGGTTAAAAAAATAAGAATTACTTAGAACTGGCAAATGTTACAGTACTGCAGAATAATGGGACTCTCTGAAAACAAGAAGAGGTATAACTGCAGAGTGCTAAACAGAAAATAAGGGAATATCTGGACAATATGTAGGAGTTTAGAAAAACTGCTGTTAAGCAGCTGCTTTTTTAATAAAACTCCAGAGCACAAAAAATCTTAGCACAACCACCAAGGCAACAAAAAGTAGGACGACTTACTGCCAAACTTAGGGAGCCTATAAAGTACAGTTGTGTACACTTACCATAAATGTAGATGTTAGTGTATTCACTGTTGCAGTCATAACACTTGGGTTATCTGCCTGCAGGTAAGCCCTCAGTCGGCCCGAACACCAGAGTCTTAGTATTTCTGCGTCGGATGCTGTCGCTTCTTCCAGGACGTCAGGGGTATAAAACAGGCAGAAGATGCCATTACATCAGTTTTTCTTGCCCCAAATGTCAGAAGCCCCCAAACAGGGAGCTAGTATATGGTGGGGAAACACCACCAGTAAAGTAAATACCAATGCCATTAGGAATGGCCATAGAGAGGATAGGTAGATAGACAGAGAAAGCCAGGGGGCTGGAGGGAGGAAAACCAGGACTGCAACAGTGAATACACTCAAACATCTACATTTATGGCAAGTGTACACAATTGTACTATGTTCTTCGTGCTTCACTGTTGCAGTCATCACACTTGGATTGATTCCCAAAGCTCAGGAAGGGTGGAGGCAGTTGAGAAGTGTTCGGGTTGGCTAGTAGGCCTTGCAAGACTGCTGTAGCAAATCCTGCCCTGGATTTGGAAAAGATAGGCAAGTGGTAATGCTTGGTGAAGGTGTGTACAGAACTCCAGGTTGCAGCTTCCAGAATGTCCCTGGTAGGGACTGCCCTGAGAAATGCTGTGGAGGTAGTAGTAGCCCTAGTGGAATGTGTTCTGACCTCCTGAGGGGTTGGTTTTCCATGGTGCTTGTTGCAGAAATGGATGCAGTGTGCTATCCATTTGGAAATGACTTATTTTGAAATGGCCTTACTCTCCTTCCCCTGTAGCAAAGCTGACTAGCAGCTGGTCAGATTTTCTGAAAGGCTTAATCCTATCAAGGTAGAACCTGAACTGTCCGTGCGCGTCCAAAGAGTGCAGAATCCCTTCCCCTTTATTCTGAGGGCTAGGGAAGAAGGTTGGCAAATGGATGGATTGGTTTAGAGCCACACTGGACACCACCTTAGGCATAAAGGACGGGTTAGTCCTGAGGAAAACCCTGTCAGCATGGAAAATAATAAGAAGTTATGTACCTACCATAACATTCCATGTTAGTTGTCTTCTCGCCTTCTTTCTTACTGGTTGGGTGCGGAGCCGATCCTCGGCTCCGACTCTGCTATCTACTAAAGCTCGAGAGCTATTTACTGGCTCGAGGCCTCCCCATATCCCACAATGCTTGGCGCTAGATACCCAGATCTCATTTGGCAGAGCTAACACCATAGAAAAATTTCAAGGACACCTGTCTAAACTACAAGGTTTACCTACAGTACTAAAACAGAGGACGTAGTAACCCAGATAAGACTCAGCCAGAGGAAGAAGGCCTCAAAAAGGGACTCTTCTCAGTCTGTCCAGGTTAGGGGGATGGAGGGTGGGACGCAAGAAAGAAGGCGAGAAGAAGATGACTAACATGGAACGTTATGGTAGGTACATAACTTCTTAATGTTAAGTTGTCTATCTCGCCTTCATTCTTGCTGGTTGGGACAGCGTCCCTAGCACCTTAGTCCTGGGTGGCTCATCGGAACAGACTCTTGAGCACAGTGGAACCAAAATCAGCTCTACTCCTAGAGGCCATATCCAACTTATAATGTGAAATGAAAGTATGAGGAGTGGCCCATGTGGCTGCAGCATAAATAGATTCCATTGGTAGTCGCTAACGCTCTGGTGGAATGACCTTTAGGTTTAGTAGGGAGTTCTTTATGTCTCAGCTGATAAATCAAAGTAATAATAGAGGACAACCACCTGGATAAGGTTACTTTAGAAACAGGCAGGCCCTGTTTGCCCTCAGCATAAGACAGGAAGAGTTGATCTGATTTTCTTGTTTGTTTAGTCCTATCCAAATAAAAACGTAATTGCCTATGAAGGTCCAATTGGTGTAACTTTTGTTCAGCTTTGTTCGAATAGTTAGGAAAAAAAGACAGGCAGATCGATAGCCTGATTCAGGTTTGTTTCGGTAGGTATCTTGGGCAGAAACTAAGGATTAGTCCTGAGTGAAACTCCATCCTTATGAAACCCAAGGTAAGGAGGACGAATACAGAGGGCTTGAAGTTCCAAAACTCTCCTAGCTGAGGTGATGGCTACTAAAAAGAGAGTCTTCCAGGAGTGTAATTTTAAGGAACAGGAAGCCGCAGGTTCAAAAGGGGGGAGGAATCAAGGAAGCTAATATCAAGTTTAAGTCCCACGGAGGCGGGGGATCTCTGACCGGGGGCCTAAGCAAAATAGTTCTTTTAAGAAAGGCCTTGCAAAGTTTGTGGGACATGATGCTGGTTTCTGACAGGCCTGCGTGGAAATTTGCGATAGCAGCTAATTGGACCCTAATGGTGGCAGACGAGGAACCAGCTTGAAAGAGTTCTGCTAAAAAATCTAGAACGTGATGGACACGGGCTGTAAAGGGGTCTATATTCCTAGCCTCTGCCCAGAAAGAGAAACGTTTCCACTTACTAGCATAAGTCTTCCTAGTGGTAGATTTGTGCAAAGAAAGGATGATTTCACGCACCGGCTGGGAAATATGTGGAAGCCTGGCTAAGGCTGGAAGTGGAGCAACCAAGCTGTGAGGTTGAGAGACTGAAGGGATTGGTGCAGCCCACTCGACTGATGGACCAAGAGGTCTGGTACTGGGTCCAGATTTCAAGGCTGCTCCAGCAGGTGACGATGCAGGAATGGGAACCAAATTTGTCGAGGCCAGTAAGGGGCAATGAGGATAATCCTGGATCCCAATGCGGTCGCCTTCTCAATTAGTTTGGGAATTAGGGGAAAAGGTGGGAATGCATACAGAAGACCCCGGGGCCAATCGTGAACTAGAGCATCTCTGGGGGAGTGGCCGGGGAGGGGAAAGAGAGTGAAGAAATCGTCGCACTTGCTGTTGAGAGGAGTTGCGAAAAGGTGGCAGCAAGGCTGACCCCATCTGCGGAAAATTTTGTCCGCTACTGACTGATTGAGACACCACTCGTGATGCATGAGAAAAGCTCTGCTTAGCCTGTCCGCTATGACATTGGACTTCCTGGGGATGTGCGTTGCTATCAGAAACAGTTGAGAGGAGATCACCCACTGCCAGAGTCTGAGTGCTTCTCGACATAAGGGATATGACTTGGTTCCGCCCTGCTTGTTGATTTCCCACACTACAGACATATTGTCTGTTTGAATTGCAATAGTCCCGGTGGGTAGAGAGTCCTGAAGAGCTTGCAACACTAAAAGCACCGCTCTCATCTCCAAGACGTTTATGTGCAGGTGGTACTCTAGAGGCTGCCAAGTGCCCTGGACAGTCCTGCCCTGAAAGTGCCCCTCCCCCACCCGATCAGTGAGACATCCGTGGTCACCGTGGCAACAGGAGAAGGAAGAACAAACTATCTGCCCTGCAGTACTAGAGGGGAGACCATCCACCAAGCCAGGTGGTCTTTGCATGATTGAGTGATTATTATCTTGTGAGACATCGGAAGTTGTTGAAAGGACCATTGGGTAAAAAGCATCCATTGAGGAATCCGCATGTGAAAACGAGCCAGGGGAACTAGTAATGATTGCTACTGCCATGAGACTTAAAGTTTTTAGTACAAATCTGGCCTGAATCCTCTTGCACTGTAGTAAGACCTGCACATGTCAGAGAATGTCTGACACTCTGTCTAGAGGAAGTTTTGCGGACAGATCTTTTGTATTTAGTCTTGCGCCTATAAAGGTGATAGGCTGACAAGGCGACAATGCAGACTTTTCGAAATCTATTGAGATACCTAGCACGGAACAAGTTTGGATGGTATAATCCCTGGCTCACAGTAGCTGATGCCTGGTGGAAGCAGTAAGGAGCCAGTCGTCTAGATATGGAAACACCTGGAATCCTCGCTGTTTCAGGTGAGCCGTAACCACTGCCATGCACTTTAACACCCTGGGGGCTGTGGTGAGACCAAAGGGCAGGGCTCTGAATTGATAGTGACCGACTCCCAGCCGGAAGTGGAGAAACCCTCTGGAGCACCTGTCCATTTTGATATGGTAGTACGCATTCTAAAGGTCTATGGAGCACATCCAGTTGTCAAGTGTGACCATCCGGAACTACGTTCTTTGAACAGATTTGTTTAACCTGCTGAGATCCAAAATGGGTCTCCAGTCCCCTGTCTTTTTTGGCACCAAAAAGAACTTGGAGTAAATTCCGGATCCTTGCTGGTCTGCTGGGACTGGCTGGATGGCCCTTTTTTCTAGCAGTTTTGAAATTTCTAGCACTGCTTGTTCCCTTAGACCGGGTGGAACATCTGGAAGGGACTTGGCTGTTTGTACAGGGGTGTGGACAAAGGGGATTTTGTAACCCTCGGATATGATGGACTGTACCCATTCGTCTTGTGTGAGGAGATGCCAGGCTTCTGGTACAGTGACAATCTTCCCCCGACTGCCTCCAAAGGTGGACAGTCGGGCAGCCCCTCAGGGGTGCTGAAAGGGTTTGTCAGAGAAAGATTCTCTGCTACCCTGATTTTGCAGACCCCCTCTGCCCCTTGGGCGGCGTCTATTATTGTTCCCTCCCCTGACCCTGGAGGGAAACTCGCCACGTGTGTCAGGCACGACTCCCTGGGGGTTTCCGAAACCACATTTTCCCACTATTCTGACCTTTAGGGTATGATCTAGAGGGAGTATAAAAACTGACTCCCACAGCAGAGAGAGTTCTTGCCTTCCTGCTCACACCTGGTAAGGGTATCCCTTCACCTGTGGTCCAAACAGAGCCGAACCATCAAAGGGGGTATTGGTGAAGGACGCCTTAAAGGGGTCAGCAAAGTTACATAACCGCATCCAGGCATGTCTTCTCAAAGCCACGCCTGTACCTGCGGCCCTACTCGCCCCATCGGCTGCATAAGAAATGAGCTGCATGGAGGAGATGACGATAGAGTTAAGGGTCGCCAGCTGGGAGTTAATCTTATCCTGAGCCCTCACAGCTTGATGGATCCTGAAGGGCATCACCCAGTTCCTTGAGAAGATCCCTTTAAAGGTGGGTGAAGTGGCACAGATAATTCAGCGAGTGCATGGAAAAGGTCGCTGAGGAAAACATCCGCTTCCCGTACCTGTCCATTGTCCTAGACTCTTTAAGTGGATAGATAGGCACCGAAGGGTCAGCCAACTCCTTCTTTGTGGGTGCTGCCACCACCATGGCAGCAACGGGGACACCTTTTGTCAAAAATTGTTTGTTGGGTGGGGCTGTAATGAACTTAGTGGGCCTGCGGGGAGTTGGTTTCTAATGTGTCCGGGGCTGACCACACCCTTCGAGCCACTACTTCCATGAGCGGGTCGAAGGGTGGAGACACCCAGGAGGTGGAAGGAAGAGAACCAAAACGCGTCCAGGTATACCGACTCGTCCTTGGAAGGGAAAAGGGCAGTCCAATTCCCCCTCTGCTTAAGGATCTCTAGGATGTCTGAAAAGGAGACATCCTCAGAGGGGGATCTTGGGGACCCTTCCGAATCCTCCAAGTCGGTATCAGACGTGACCGACTCGGGGGAGTCGACATGTTTCCTCTTACATTTTCTCTTCCGAGGGGGCTCCTCTGAATGATCAGGGGAGGCCTCGGAAGAGGAAAATACGCCCAATGGGGCGACCTGAAGTGTCTGTTCTCCACGCTTGGGGTCAGGAGGGTGGACAGAGACCGATGCAGGCACCATGGGGAGAGGAGCCGAAGGGGCCGATCGAGGAGCCGACTCAGGAGTCAGCATGCTCCTCATGACCTCGAAGGCGCCCCTATCAGGCAGAGCAGAGGGTCCCCGCTCCGAAAAGACGTGAACCCCTCCCGGCACCAAGAGGGACGGCTCAGAGGCCGATGTCGGGGCCGAGCTCACCTGCACCGAAGCCCCGAGAGGGAGAACGGGGTCAGACAAGGGTCCAATGCCACTCGCCCCCTCAGAGCCGACGAGGGAGTCCCGGCACCCAGATCCCTCCAAGGAAGGAACCAATGAAGAGATCGGAGCCAATGAAGGAGCCGAAAGGTGTGGTATCGGCTCCGATGTTTCCAAGAGTCGAGTCCCAACCAGCTCCGGCTTCGAACACAAAGGGGGAGTCGGAGGAGGAACTGCTGAAGACACCGGGGACAGCCACAGTCTGTTGAGAAGGGCTGGTTAACATTTTGGCCAGGACCTGCGATTTAAGGAGTCTACTGACCACCCTCTCCAATCTTGATCAGATAACCTGGAGGACAGAGAGGAGTGGGACCTATGGCTTCGTTCAGACTGACGCAACGGTGACCTCGGAGCCGAACGAACCGATATTAGGGAAGGTGACCTAGAACGTTTTCAACACTAAAGTCGGAGCCAATTGAGGTCTAGAGATGTCGGCTCCAGCTGGAACTGAAGAAGAGGAGGCAGATGCTCCACCCGGCGACTGCTCCGAACTGGGAGCCGACGGCTTGGCGGGCTTTAAGGATTTCCCCAACTGAGGCTTCGCCGGGGATCCCTCTGGCTTAAGTAAGCCTCTCAAAATAAGCTTGTTCCTATGCTCCTGCAGGACTCTTGGGCTGAAGGTGTGACAGACCGAGCAGGAGTCCTGCAGGTGTAGGGAACCCAAGCAATACACACAAGAAGTGTGACCGTCTGTCAGAGACATCTTCTGACAGCACGAGTCACACTTCTTGAAGCCTGAGACTTTAGTATCCTTGGACATACTGGCCAGGGGATACTAAAGATAGAAAAATTAAACTAGTGCTTAAAAAGGCACACAGAAACACTCACACACCCGCACTAGTTAAGCTAACAATAATAACTACAAAAAACTATCACACCACACTTAACAACAACAACTATCCATAATAATATATATATACAAAAAGTACAAGGCTAAACACTACTCCTATAGGTACAAAAAAGGGTGGGGTTAGCCACTAATAGAGAGGAAACAAGGGGGGGTAGAAACTCTCCAACAGAAAATGAGTTTCCTTAGTGGGATAAACTAGGGGATACACAGTCTAACTATACTACAAGGGTAAAACTAACTATATCTAAGAAAAATACAAGGTAAATATTAGCTAATAATAGAAAAAAAGGATTAATACGACCTGAGCCAGTAAAAGCGCAACCTCGTAGCTGAAGCGGCAAACAAGATCTGGGTATCTAGCGCCAAGCATTGTGGGATATGGGGAGGCCTCGAGCCAGTAAATAGCTCTCGAGCTTTAGTAGACAGCCGAGTCGGAGCCGAGGATTGGCTCCGAACCCAACCAGCAAGAATGAAGGCGAGATAGACAACTTAACATTAAAGGGTTCCACAGCCATTAGTGCCTGTAACTCAGACACTCTTCTAGCTGAAGTTATGGCTAAAAGCAAGGCTATTTTCCAAGAGAGGAATTTTAACTCTGCTGAAACAGCAGGTTCAAAAGGGGAAAGCGTGAGCTTTTCCAGTAAAAAGTTAAGGTCCAAGACAGGGGAGGGTGCTCTCCTTGGAGGCCTTATGCTGTTAGCCCCTCTCAGGAACTGTTTGATGAGAGGGTGAGAAAATAGAGGTGTCTCAGTATTAGAATGAGCCGAAATGGCAGAGGCATGAATCTTGATGGAGAAGGATAGGCCTCTGTGGAGTAGCTCTGCTAGGTAATCCAGGATTAGTGGTAAGGAGGGCACTGCTGTGTCCTTTCCTTTAGACTGAATCCAAGAACAATATCATTTCCACTTTTCAGCACAGGATTTCCTGGTACTAGGCCTTCTGGCTTCCAGAATGAAGTCCAGCACCTGTTTGCTGAGGGTTGCTGGTGGTGTATTCAAGTGATAAGCTAGGCTGCATGGTTTAGGGCTTGCAACTGTGGATGCAAAATCTGTCCGTCCTGCTGAGACAGCAGGGTAGGAGTCTGGTGTAGGTGCCAGGGTGGCACCATTGTCAGGCTGCACAGGAGTGGGTACCAATGCTGGTGTGGCAAGTCCGTGGCAATAAGAATTGCCCTTGGCCTGTCTTGTTTTATCTTGAGTAATACTCTTGAAAGAAGGGGCAGAGGGATAAAGGTATAGATTGGGAGGTTTTCCCATTGAAAGGATAGGGCATCCACCTTCCAGGCCCTGCTGTGAGGGTTCCTGGTGCAGTATTTGCTTAAATGGTGGTTCTCGCGGGAGGCACAGATATCCACCTCTGGTATCCCCCACCTCTGGATCAGAAGGTTGAAGGTGTTGGGCTCCAATTTCCACTTGTTGAGCTTGTAGATGGACTTGGATGCTAAAAGCTGTGTTCCACAGGGCCATGGCTAACCTGCAAAGTGGGTAAGAATGGGTTCTCCCCTGCTTGTTTATGTACCACATTACTGTAGTGTTGTCTGTTTTTATCAGCAGTTGTCCTGGAAGGATGAGGTATCTGAAAGCTGTCAGAGCATTCTGTACAGCTAGCATCTCTTTTCGATTGATGTGCAGGAGAATCTGCCTTGGGCTCCAGTGGTCCTGAATGCATCTGCCTGCCATGTGAGCCCCTCATGCATAGTCTGATGAGTCTGTTGTCAGGGTTTGGGCAGCCGGGGGTTGAGTGAAATGCAGTCCCTTGTTGTGGTTGCATGCTTCTGCCCACCAAAGGAACTCTACCCTTAGACAAGGTATGATAGGAATGACTGTTTCCAGGTCCTGAGAATGCTGGCACCAAAGACTTTTTAAGTACCACTGACGTCTCCTCATATGCAGTCTTGCATACAGAATTAGCAGAATACATGAGGCCATGAACCCTAGGGCTTGCAGTATTTTTCTTGCAGATAGCTGGGTTCTGGTGACCATTTGTTTGAAGTAGTCTGTCAGACAGACCTGTTTTTCTGAAGTGAGAAATGCCATCTGGGAAGGTGTGTCCAAGCTTGCTCCCAGGAATACAACATTTTGACTGGGTACCAGTTGAGATTTCTTTTTGTTGATGGTGTACCCCAATGAAGTGAGAAGGCTTTTTACAAATGCCATATGCTGAAGCAGCAATTCCTGACTGTCCGCCTGAATCAGGCAGTCATCCAAGTATGGGTCAATTTGGATATTTCTCTGCCTGCAGTATCCAATGGTTGGAGCCAGGCATTTTGTGAATACTCTGGGCGCAGTAGATAAGACAAAGGAAAGTGCAGAGAACTGCCCTAAAATGCAGATAATTCCCTGCATGACTCCCTTATGGGGTTGTGCAGATAAGCTTCTTTTAAGTCTAGAGTGACTAACCAGGCATCCTTGGCTAGCATAGGGAAAAGCTGTTGCAGGGTAAGCATCCTGAATTTTGGGACCACCAGAAAGGTGTTGAAAATTGAAAGATCCAGGATTGGGCGCCAAGAGCCCTCTTTTTTGGGCACCAGGACAAGTCTGGAGTAGAAACCCTGACCCCTTTTTGTTCTACTGGAACAGGCTGAATAGCTCTGATACTAAGCAGGGAAAGTACTTGCTTTTGAGCCTCTGCCCACTGGTTTGCAGGAAGGTCTGGAAACCCGCCTGGGGTTGGCAGAGAATGGAAATGGAATTTATACCTCTGGGATACAATGTTGAGGACCCATCGGTCCTGAGTGATGGACATCCAGTTTTTTGCATTAAGGGCAAGTTTTCCTCCTAGGGGCACAAGCAATTGGGCAGGGCTGGGAAGTAGATTTGCGAAGTCATTGTGAACTGGGGGTGGCTTACCACTCCCCGTTTTAGGGGTGGGGGCACTCCACTGCTTAGATCGCTGCATACCCCGAGACTGTAGTCTGGGTGGCCTGTTTCCCCTGGGTCTTGACTGGGAAGGCCTGGAAGGGGATGGAAAGGACCAGTGTTTAGAAGGGCAATGCCTACTGAATCTAGGTGGTTGCACTTGTAAGAATTCTTTAACAGTTTGCATAGATTAAGCTTTTTCTTCCATCTTTTTAAGAACTTCTCCTTTGGTGCTAAACAGTCCTTATTTAAAGCAGTGTCTAGTAATTTGGATTTGACATGATCTGGCAAGGTTTGCTCCTTCAACCAAGCATGTATTCTCAGTACAGAACCAGTGACTGCAGCCCTGCAAGATGCTTCTAGGGCATCAAAGCCACATTGCAAAGTATGCTTACTAACTTGGTTTTCAGAATGCATTAGCTCTTGTAAATCTTTATTTTCTGCACAATCTGGAAATATTACCATTTTTGTTTAATTAGTTCCATAATATGTTGCTGGTACTTCAGCATGTGAAACTGGCAATTCAATGCCCTGATAGCAAGAGTTACAGAGTTATATACCTTCTTATCCCATCTGTTTAAAGCTCTGGAATCCCTGTCCAAAGGGGCAGGATTTTTGGTTGTAGTAGCCTTAATACCTTTAGGTCCCTGGGAAATGATCTCTGGATCAGCAGTAGGATTCTTGAAAAGAAACTTGTGGGAATCAGGTACTCTGTAGTACATATCAGATTTCCTAGGGGCTGGGGGTAATGTGTCTGAAGTAAGACTGGATTCCATAGAAACATCATCTACAACATCCGGGACAGGGGGTATAGTTAGAGGCCTGTGCTGAGGCAACTAAAAATTCTCCGAGTCCCTTTTTGGCTGAGGATAGTCTTGGCATTCCCAGTGGAAATGCTCTCAAAGTATGCAAGGTTTCACCAAAAGAAAAATCCTCTGGAGGGGAGGCAGAGAGATTGGATTCCTCTGCATCTGAATCCTCACAGGCTGATAATGGCATGTCCTGATAATCAGAAGGGTCAGAGTCATCAGACTCCTGGTCTGTAGAATCAGAAGGTAACTCAATTCTTTGTCTCTTAGCAGGGGAAGGCCGACTTCCCCTAATTAGTGTAATAAGGTCTTCAGCCATTCTAAGCATTTGTTTTTGTGGCATGGGAGCCTAAGCATGTGCTTTGGTTGTTGGTTTTCTAGGCGTAGTACGTACTCTGGGCCTAAGAAACTCGGTAGTTTTGGCTAAAAATGAAGTCGTCGGTTTGATTCGAACATCGGTAGGATGGAATATACCCTCAGAAGCCGGTGCCTGCACAGCGGCTCCAGACCCATCCAAGGTAGAGACATCCGCTGGTTCCATAGTCAAAGCATCTCGCGGCATACTGGACTCCAAATGGGTCACAGCAGAGGCCTGCGAATCCACAGAAATGGGCATCAGGGGCTGCAAAGGTGCCTCACTGAGTACCGGCAGGCTGGCGACTAGCTTAACGGAAGCGTTGTTAGCAGTTTTGGACTTATGCGGTCTGTCTCTGTCTTTATCCTTACGTTTTTTCAGAAGATCGGTAGTCAGATGGCTTACCGAAACCATTTCGGAATACAGAGAACGAGAGCGAAAGAATTTAGCAACAAAGATAGCCCAACGATGAACGGTTTGGGCGTTAAGGCACAAAACCGACAGAGAGGGAAGTCGTGGTCTGGGCCTAAACAGGTGATAAATCCAATAAAAGTGCCAGGGCTCGCTGTTGGTGATCCAAAAATATTTATTCGCAATGAATTCCACTCAAATGTTTCACTAGACCAGTGACTTCGACAAAATAAAATGAACGCTCTTTAATACACACAAAATACTGCGTTTTCGTCAGAAAGACTTCATCAGACAATCAAATAACCTTACCCACACATTTAAATACTAAACAATTTAATTAAAATTCATTTCATTGGTCCTAATGCTTATCCTATTAGTTCAAACACACCAATCCATCCTTTTAATTCATTAATATTAATGCCATTCTCATTAAAGTGCTTAGTGCATCTTATTAAAAACTGTTTAAGTATAAATATATGTGCTTAAAAACAAACATGTAACCATAAATACTTAAAGAAATAGTTTTAAAACTTATGTTTAAATAATTGATTATAAATATAAATACAAACACTTTGATACTATAAAATCCTAAGAATATAACGTGGGACTGAGACATTCTTACAGAAATGGTGCCATCTAGTGTCCGAATAACGAACTACTCTATAATTTATTAGCTCTTATTTTTAATAAGGGTGTTATAGTTAGGAAGTCATTAATCCCAGGACTTGTGTTGGAATCCAGGTAAACCTGCCACCATAATTCCTTATTTTCCAGGATGTCCTCCCAAGGACCCCCCCTAATGTCAGGTTTAACCTGGTCCAACACAAAAAATTCATATTTAGCAGCGGGACATTTATTACTGTGTTTATATAGTGCATTAGTGTTTTTAGCTTTCAGAATGTCATAACTATGTTCATATATTCTACGTTTCAAGCATCTCTCAGTTTTACCCACGTAGAATGACTGACATATCTGACAAATTGCAATATAAACAACCCCTCTGCTGTCACAATTATAGTAAGTCCTGCTCGTAATCCTTCTCTTTCTACTCTCTCTATATATTTCTGCCTTATTCATTATGTATGGGCATTGTTGGCATCTTCCGCATTTATATGTCCCACACCTCCTGGTGTTTCTATCCCCAAATACTTCTTTTCTCCTCTCCAAAATGTTACCTATATTTGGTGGGTTTTTGAACACCATCTTAGGTTCCATCTTGGGTATCTCATCTATACCTGTTAAAATACTGAACTTGTTCCATTCTTTTTTAAAAAAATCCCTTAGCTTCTTATTAGAACTATTAGATTCTACAACTAAACTTCTCCTATAACTATCTTGGTCACTATTCTTACTTTTTACTTCTAAATTGTATCCCAACCCCAAATTTGGCTTGTTCCCCTTACCTAGGATAGGTTCAAACCTACCCAACCTACCTTCCTCTACTTCACTTTTTAACTTAACAAATTCCTCTGGGTAGCCACGTTCTTTGAACATATTGTATAATATCGTACATTCTTCCTGAAAATCAGTGTTGTTGGATGTCATTCGAGAGCCCCTAACAAATTGTCCTTTAACAATGTTCTTCTTGCTATGTAGGGGATGTGCACTGTCATAATGTAAAAAGGAGTTTACATAAGTCTCTTTTCTATGTATCTTACTCTCGAATTTTCCAGCCCTTTTATATATTTCAATATCCAGGTATTTCATAGGCACCATTTCTGTAAGAATGTCTCAGTCCCACGTTATATTCTTAGGATTTTATAGTATCAAAGTGTTTGTATTTATATTTATAATCAATTATTTAAACATAAGTTTTAAAACTATTTCTTTGTTAAGTATTTATGGTTACATGTTTGTTTTTAAGCACATATATTTATACTTAAACAGTTTTTAATAAGATGCACTAAGCACTTTAATGAGAATGGCATTAATATTAATGAATTAAAAGGATGGATTGGTGTGTTTGAACTAATAGGATAAGCATTAGGACCAATGAAATGAATTTTAATTAAATTGTTTAGTATTTAAATGTGTGGGTAAGGTTATTTGATTGTCTGATGAATTCTTTCTGACGAAAACGCAGTATTTTGTGTGTATTAAAGAGCGTTCATTTTATTTTGTCGAATTCACTGGTCTAGTGAAACATTTGAGTGCAATTCATTGCGAATAAATATTTTTGGATCACCAACAGCGAGCCCTGGCACTTTTATTGGATTTATTAGTTTGTTTTCAAGTGCTTACATCCGTTATCCAGTTCATAGTTCTGTGAGGAGGGACCGCTAGTTTCGTGATCCGGAAGGATGAGCTTCGTATCGCATGATGAAACAGGCCAAACTAGAAGGCTTATTGGGCAGTTAACAGAACTGATAGACCTGTTAACACCCCTGTGCTCTAATCTCGTTGCCGGAAGCAAGCGTTCCATGGACAGTGTCGAGGGAGCTGAAGAGTTAGAAGGTCATAGGGGGAAACGGAAGAGAGAGCTTATTGGCGACAATGGCGGAGCCGGCGATCTTCATAATGGGACTAATTTTAACCCTAACAACACCCCCAGAATCCTACTCGACATGTCCAGTGAAGGGGAAGCAAGGATCCACAACGGGAAGGACATGGGTGCTATACCCAAGAAAAATGCAAACCCGTTGACCAGTTTGCAAGGTACTGTTAGTTCGCAATCCTTCACTAAAAAGAAACCTACAGTTGAATGGCTCAAACGAGACTTTCAATTTAAAGTAAACAACAATAATAGTGTTGGTTTTGATGATAAAGAGACTTATGCAATGAAAATTTCTAGATTGGACAAAATGTTAATGAAACATAGAACTTTAAGTATTGAAAACGCTTATTTACAGGAATGTTTAGAGAGGGAAATAGTCCCTAAGGGCTTACGGGTATTTAAATACCCGAACAACGTACAGATAGGTTCCCACTTTCATGAGTGTTTGATCAATGTTTTTAATAACTGTGGGTTAGAAGTTATTAAGTTAATTATAGAAGAAAATAACAAAAAACAAATTGAATTGGGGAACGAAATTGCAACTTTGGACGCTTGCATCACAACTGACTTAATTCATGGTATTAAAGAGGAAAATGAGAAGTATTTTTTAATGAGAAAGGAAATAGATACAAAGTGCGAAGAGGTGATACAGCGAAAGTTGGGAAAAAGTACAGTTTTGTACCTACCATAAATGTAGATGTTCGAAGATCCACATTGCTGCAGTCCTAACACTTGGGTAGTCCGCTGTCCCTCATTCGGCCCGAATATCAGAGTATAAGGCTGACGTCGGTCAGGGCGCATTTGACTGACATCAGAACGTCAGGGTACAAATGCGCATGACCGACGTCATATCCTCAGTCTTTTCTTGCCCCAGATGTCAGAAGACCCTAAAAAGAAAGGTCCAAACCCAAAGACCACAACTAAACAAACAGCTAGTCTAACACCAAAAATATGTATAATATATACAATATATACAAAATGCAATATACAAAATGCAGTTAACCTCAGATGGATAACCCAACCCACACAACCACCTCAAACAACAGAGGGAAGGAGGGAGGTAAATTGGACTGCAGCAATGTGGATCTTGAACATCTACATTTATGGTAGGTACAAAACTGTACTATGTTCTTCATCTCACATTGCTGCAGTCCTAACACTTGGGTAGAATCCCAAAGCAGAGGTAAGGGAGGATGGCTAAACTATAATGAAGCAGGAGCTGCCAAAATGCCCTGCAACACAGCAGTGGCAAAACCAGCCCTGGATTTAGAGTACAAGGAAGGTGGTAATGCCTAGAGAAGGTATGCACTGAACTCCAAGTGGCTGCCTCCAAAATATCCTTAGTAGCCACCCCTCAAAAAGCTGTTGAAGTGGCAGTAGCCCTAGTGGAATGAGGTCTAATCCCAGCTGGAACCTCTTTGCCATGATGGGAATAACAGAAAGCAATGCAAAATCCAATCCACTTAGAAATAGTTTGTTTTGACACAGGCTTGCCCTGAGAGCACAAAGCAAAAGAAACTAATAACTGCTGAGATTGTCTGAACCCTTTAGTTCTGTCCAAATAATATCGCAACTGCCTGTGAACATCTAAGGTGTGCAAAATCTTTTCCCCTTTAGTTTGGGGATTTGCATAAAAAGTAGGCAAATGAATAGTTTGGTTTAAAGCCACACTAGAAACCACTTTAGGCATAAAGGAGGGGTTGGTACGTAAAGATACCCTATCCTTGTGAAAAATTAAGAAAGGCTCAACTGCCATAAGGGCCTGCAATTCAGAAACCCTTCTTGCAGAGGTAATGGCCAACAAAAAAGCAGTCTTCCATGACAAATATTTCAACTCAGCAGTAGCTGCAGGCTCAAAAGGTTGTAGAGTGAGTTTCTCCAACACAAAATTGAGATCCCAAGCAGGAGTAGGAGCTCTTCGTGGGGGTCTTATATTCTTTGCCCCTCTGAGAAATTGCTTGAATAAAGGATGAGAAAACAATGGAGGGTCACAATCGTAGTGAGCTGAAATTGCTGCAGCATGAATCTTAATAGAAGAGAAGGACAAACCTTTGTCCAATAACTCAGTAAGATATTGAAGAGCCACACTTAAATCAGGCTCAGAAACATCCAAATCCTTAGCTGCACTCCAAAATAAAAATCTCTTCCATTTATCTGCGTACACTTTTCTTGTACTAGGCCTTCTAGCTTCCAAAATCACATTCAAAACTTGTTGTGGAAGTTGAGACCTTCTATGGTTTAAAACAGAATATGCCATGCTGTTAGGTGAAGAGAGTGAAGTTTGACATTGAGCAAATGACTGTCCTCCTGGGACAACAGATGTGGAATCAAAGGCAAAGGCCATGGAGGCTTCCGTACTAGACTTCTCAGTAGTGGGTACCAGTGCTGTCGAGGCCAATCTGGAGCTATCAAAATCATCCTTGGCTTGTCCTGTCTGACCTTCAGAAGTACCTTTGGGAGGAGAGGCAGAGGTGGAAAGGCATACACATGAAGATTTTTCCAACTGAAAGAAAGAGCATCCACTTTCCAAGCTGAGTGATGAAACCTTTGTGCAAAACTTTGGCAGCTGGTTGTTTAGTGGAGAAGCGAACAGATCTATGTCTGGAGTTCCCCAGGACACTGTCAATTTCTGAAATACATGAAGATCCAGTTTCCACTCGTGGGGATCCATGATTTGTCTGCTTAACACATCTGCTAAGGAGTTCTGTGCTCCCGGCAGAAACCTTGCCTGAAGACTTAGTTGTAAACTGAGAGCAGTCTCCACAAAATCATTGCTTGCCTGCATAGAGGATAAGAATGTGTTCCCCCTTGCTTGTTGATGTACCACATGACAGTTGTGTTGTCTGTTAGAATCAACACCTGCCCTGGAAGAAGTAAATCCTTGAAAGCTATTAATGCAAACTGGACTGCTAACATCTCCTTCATGTTGATATGTAGATGTTGTAGTCTGGCAGGCCACTTGTCTTGTATCCACTTTCCATTTAGATGAGCTCCCCAAGCTATGTCTGAGGCATCTGTCGTTAAAATCTGACTCGCCTCTGGCCGGGTCACAGAGAGTCCCTTGTTTAGGTGACATTCCTGAGCCCGCCACAAAAATTCCTTTTGAATGCAAGGTATTATTTGAATGACAGTGTCCAGATCCTGGCAGTGCTGTGTCCATACATTTTTGAGATACCATTGTAGCTTCCTCATATGCAGTTTGGCATTGGGAAGCACCAGAATACAAGATGCCATGAACCCTAAGGCTTGAAGGACTGTCCTTGCAGTCAGCCTCGACTGATGAGATAGCTGATGGAAGTAAAGGGATAGACTCTTTTGTTTGTCCGGGGTTAAAAGGCCATCTGGGATGCTGTATTCAGTCTCACACCCAGAAAGCACATGTCTTGAGAGGGTACTAGACTGGACTTTATTTCGTTCACAGAATACCCCAGGCATCTTAGCACTGCTATCACATATTCCAAATGATGAAGCAGCTCGTCCTTCCTTGAGCCAGAATCAGGCAGTCGTCCAAATAAGGATAGATCTGTATTCCTTTTAGCCTGAAGAAAGCTATCACTGGAGCCAGAACTTTCGTGAACACTCTGGGCAGTAGATAAGCCAAAGGGCAATGCAGAGAACTGATAGTGAGAAGTCCCAGCTCGAAAACGCAGATACTTCCTGCAACTTAGTCTGATAGGAACATGAAGGTAAGCCTCCTTGAGATCCAAAGTTACCATCCAATGATCTTTGCCCAGCAGAGGTAAAAGCTGCTGCAACGTCAACATTTTGAACTTGGGAATGTCCAGGTAAGTGTTGAGGATAGACAAATCCAAAATTGGTCTCCACGTGTTCCCCTTCTTTGGGACTAGGAACAGGCGAGAATAAAATCCTAGGCCCCTTTCTGGCAAAGGAACCGGCTGTATGGCCCCTATTTGGAGTAGCAGTGAAATTTGCCTGTGAGCCTCTATTCTTTGTTGAGGAGGAATGTCTGGCATGCCTTTGAAAGGAGGCAAGGTATGGAAATAAAACCTGTAACCGTGATGTATGATATCCAGTACCCATTTGTCTTGGGTAATCAAACTCCAATTTTCTCTGAAAAGTGCCAACCTTCCTCCCAAAGGTGCTGCCAGGCGAGAAGGTTCTGGCAGCTGAAAAGGTAGGTCATTGGGTCTGTTTACGAAAGGACTGACCCCTGCCCTCACTTGAAGACTGTGCAGGAGAACTCCCTGTTCTGGGCCTGAAAGAGCCCTGACCTCTGCCCCTGCCACGTTTAGATCTACCCCTAGACTGAGAATCATAAGAAGGATACGTCCACCCTTTAGTAGGCCAATTTCTACTAAACTTTGGAGGCTGAACCTGCAAAAAATCTTTAACAGTCTGCATAGACTTAGCCTTATCTTCCATTTTCTTTAAAACTGCCTCAACAGGAGAACCAAACAAGACATCAGATTGCAAAGGGGCATCCAAAATCCTAGTTTTAACATGGTCGGATAAATTTTGATCCCTCAGCCAGGCATGCCTGCGAAGAACTGACCCAGTGGCAGCCACCCTAGACGAGGCCTGTACAGCATCAAAACCACATTGCAAAGAATGCTTACCCACCTGCTCAGAAACATGCACTAAATCTTGTAACTCTTTACAGTCAATACCTTCCGCCAGGGCATCAACCTTAGATTTCAACTGAGAAAGGAGATAATTTTGATATTTCAACATGTGAAACTGGCAATTCAAAGCTCTCATGGCTAGAGTGGAAGAAGTATAAACTTTCTTTCCCCATCTATCCAAGGCCCTGGCCTCTTTATCTGCAGGAACCGGAATTTTGACAACAGAAGCCTTAACACCCTTAGGCCCCTGGCTAACAGTTTCTGGGTCTGCCCTAGGACTCTTAAAAAGATACTTATGAGCTTCAGGCACCCTGTAATACCTATCCGGTTTAACAGGAGCAGGAGGCAAAGAATCAGGATTAAGAGAAGCCTCCAAACACATCTTCCACCACATTCAGAACAGGAGGAATAGCTAAAGGCCTATGCTGGGGTAAAACAAAAATTCCCTAAGCCTTTTCCTGAATCAGAGAAATCCTGACCTTCCCATTTAAAATGCTCTCTCATGGAGTGAAGGGTCTCTGAAAAGAAAAATCCTCAGGAGGAGAAGCAGAAGGAGTAGAATCATCCATATCAGAATCAGAATAATGAGAATACTCCTGCAAGTCTTCAGCCAAGACTCAGACACATCCAAGCCTGCTCATAATCCCCCAACACAGGTTCCATCCTAGGCCTCTTATCAGGAGGGGGCATAGAGCCTCTAATTAAAGTAATTAAATCCTCTGCCATTTTGAGCATGTGCTTCTTGGGCACAGCACCTGAAGAACTGGGAGTGACACCCACCGAAGCTAAACTAGACCTGCCTCTAGGAGAAGCCTTGGAAGCAGAAAGAGAGGGCCTAGACCCCTTAGAAAGGGAGGAGTACAGTTACTTGAGAAGCCCCTACAGCCTGCCCTGCCTCCTGGGAGGCCACATCCTGTAAAATCAAAGTTTCTCCTGGGTCTCCAGAGAGGCTCCGTGGAACCACCGGTTCCACTGACACCTCTAAAGAACTGGCGTCTGGTTCGGACGACTTCTAACCTAGGTTTAACTGCCTTGTCCTTGCCCTTCTTTGAGGAAGCCGCCGGAGCATCCGACGGCATTTTGTAATTGCACCTGTTCCCAAAGCCAAACCTTTCACAATCCATCCTCCGCTTTATAGTTAGTTTATTAAACCTAGCACAAAAGCGGCATCCAACAACGTCGTGCTCAGGTCCTAAACAAGGTATACACAAATTATGATAATCTCTATGCGGTATCTGTTTCCCACAAGAAATACAGTTATTCACTTTTTCTGACATCCGGTAAACCACTGAGGCAAGAAAAAACCAAAATATTCCCCAACGGGGTACTTAACCAACTCTGACTTCGGTCTGAAACTCCGAATTCGAAAAATTTCAGAACGCCGAACGGCACTTGCAACACTGCTTCTGCATCGGACCATGCGGCAAAAAAGACTGAGGATATGACGTCGGTCATGCGCATTTGTACCCTGATGTTCTGATGTCAGTCAAATGCGCCCTGACCGACGTCAGCCTTATACTCTGATATTCGGGCCGAATGAGGGACAGCGGACTACCCAAGTGTTAGGACTGCAGCAATGTGAGATGAAGAACATCTGAAAAGGGATGTTATGGAATATGAAAACCATACAAGTTACCCTAAACCTTATTTTCAGACAAATAATAACACACACAAGGGGAAAAAGAACAATAATAGAAGGAATGTACAATATACAAATAGACATGGGTCTAGAGAGGAAAACATATGGAATGAAGAATGTTATGACACGGAGTTTCCCCCCATACAGAATAGGGGGATTACAAATGAAGGGAATAATAATTATTATAAAGAAAATTTTCAGAATTGGGGGGGGGGAGAGGGCAGAGGAGATATTATTAGATACCCCGAGCCCAGTGGTCATAGACACTTTTCCTGAAGATACAGAGAATAACACAGTCAAACACACCTACCATAATTTTACCATTTATAATTTTAGTTTTCTCAGATTAAACCCCAATCATTTTTCATTACTTAGTAAAGGTTTAAAATATATACCTAATAGAAGAGGGGACTTCACTCGTACTAGTTTGGATGTTAAGTTATTTTCGAGGAAGATCAATTTGGAGATTATGGCTTCTAAGATGGGCTTCAAAAGAAAAGGAGGGGGAGAGAATATGTTGAGGAGAAAGTCCATCTATAACCCCCCATTACTCCCTCAAATAAAGAATTTTGAAAATATAATGGTTGATTCAGTGAGGAAAAAACACAATGCAAGCTGGGTACATCATAATCTAAGCAAGAATGAGAATGAAGTATTAAAGGAATTAAGTAGTAATGCATCCTTGAGGGTTATGAAACCAGATAAGGGTGGGTGGATAGTCATCATGGATAGAATTTTGTACGAAGGAAAAATGAACACCATTTTAAGAGATGAAAAGAAATATACAGGAGTATCATTAAATGAAATTAATGTGGCGTACCACAGGATTGATTCCATTTTGCAAGATCTTTTGGAAGAAAATATAATAGATGAGAAAACTTAAAAATATTTAGAAGTAAAGAAACCTAAGGTAGCTACTATATTCGGAATACCGAAAATTCATAAGGATATGGGAAACCCACCCCTCAGGCCAATAGTTTCAGCTGATGGCTCAAAAACCGTCCCCCTAGCCAAGTTTGTAGATTTTAAGACCAAACACATCTGGGTCAACAATAAATTAATTTTAAAAGATTCCTGGGATTTCTTGGGGGAATTAAAGCAGGAGAAGTACAGAGATGATATCAAGTTTATCACCATAGATGTTATCGATTTGTTTGGTTGTATACCACACTTGGAGGGTATGAACTCATTTGAAGAGTCAGTGTTTGGGGATGACTCATTAAGTCTTAATGACAAGATAGCGAGTGTGATATTAATGGACACAGTCTTAAAATATAACTTTATCATGTTTGATAGTGAATACTATAAGCAGAAGACTGGGGTATCCATGGGGTCAGCTTGCCCCCACGCCTAATATCATTACTCCAAATGGGAAGAGCAATTCATCACCAAGTGTAAATATAAGGAATTTTGGACTTTATACCATAGATTCTTAGACGATATTGTCATTTTTTGGATGGGGAGTGAGGCAAGTTTTTTGGAATTTATGGAATATATTAACCATACTACCAAATTTCTGAAGTTTACCTATACTATCAGTACTGAGTCCCTGAAATACTTGGATATTGAAATATATAAAAGGGCTGGAAAATTCGAGAGTAAGATACATAGAAAGGAGACTTATGTGAACTCCTTTTTACATTATGACAGTGCACATCCCCTATATAGCAAGAAGAACATTGTTAAAGGACAATTTGTTAGGGGCTCTCGAATGACATCCAACAACACTGATTTTCAGGAAGAATGTACGATATTATACAATATGTTCAAAGAACGTGGCTACCCAGAGGAATTTGTTAATAAGTTAAAAAGTGAAGTAGAGGATGGTAGGTTGGGTAGATTTGAACCTATACTAGGCAAGGGGAACAAGCCAAATTTGGGGTTGGGATATAATTTAGAAGCAAAAAGTAAGAATAGTGACCAAGATAGTTATAGGAGAAGTTTAGTTGTTGAATATAATAGTTCCAATAAGAAGCTAAAGGATTTTTTCAAAAAAGAATGGAACAAGTTCAGTATTTTAACAGATATAGATGAGATACCTAAGATGGAACCTAAGATGGTGTTCAAAAACCCACCAAATATAGGTAAAATTTTAGAGAGGAGAAAAGAAGTATTTGGGGATAGAAACACCAGGAGGTGTGGGACATATAAATGCGGAAGATGCCAACAATGTCCATACATAATGAATAAGGCAGAAATATATAGAGAGAGTAGAAAGAGAAGGATTAAGAGCAGGACTTACTATAATTGTGACAGCAGAGGGGTTGTTTATATTGCAATCTGTCAGATATGTCAGTCATTCTACGTGGGTAAAACTGAGAGATGCTTGAAACGTAGAATATATGAACACAGTTATGACATTCTGAAAGCTAAAAACACTAATGCACTATATAAACACAGTAATAAATGTCCCGCTGCTAAATATGAATTTTTTGTGTTGGACCAGGTTAAACCTGACATTGGGGGTGTCCTTGGGAGGACATCCTGGAAAATAAGGAATTATGGTGGCAGGTTTACCTGGATTCCAACACAAATCCTGGGATTAATGACTTTCTAACTATAACACCCTTATTAAAAATAAGAGCTAATAAATTATAGAGTAGTTCGGAATTCGGACACTAGATGGCACCATTTCTGTAAGAATGTCTCAGTCCCACGTTATATTCTTAGGATTTTATAGTATCAAAGTGTTTGTATTTATATTTATAATCAATTATTTAAACATAAGTTTTAAAACTATTTCTTTAAGTATTTATGGTTACATGTTTGTTTTTAAGCACATATATTTATACTTAAACAGTTTTTAATAAGATGCACTAAGCACTTTAATGAGAATGGCATTAATATTAATGAATTAAAAGGATGGATTGGTGTGTTTGAACTAATAGGATAAGCATTAGGACCAATGAAATGAATTTTAATTAAATTGTTTAGTATTTAAATGTGTGGGTAAGGTTATTTGATTGTCTGATGAAGTCTTTCTGACGGAAACGCAGTATTTTGTGTGTATTAAAGAGCGTTCATTTTATTTTGTCGAATTCACTGGTCTAGTGAAACATTTGAGTGGAATTCATTGCGAATAAATATTTTTGGATCACCAACAGTGAGCCCTGGCACTTTTATTGGATTTATTAGTTTGTTTTCAAGTGCTTACATCCGTTATCCAGTTCCTAAACAGGTGATGCAGTAAGAATGAAAATCTCTATAACGTATTTGCTTTCCACAGGCAAGACAATTGTTAACCTTTTCTGACATCAGTTACTGCAAGAAAAAAGGATCCCCAACGGGGTACTTGGCTTTAGAAGACTTCAGGAGTATCAACTCAAACGCAAATTTCAGGTAGCCGTCGACCAGCACTTGCGAACTGCTTCTGCTTCGGGCTCCTCCTCGGCAGCAAAGACTGATGTAATGGCATCGGCTGCCTGTTTTATACCCCTAACGACCTGACGTCATGGAAGAAGTGACAGCATCCGATGCAGAAATACTAAGACTCTGGTATTCGGGCCGACTGAGGGCTACCTGCAGGCAGATAACCCAAGTGTGATGACTGCAACAGTGAAACACTAAGAACATCAGAAAAACAACTGGCGATCCTGTACAAGGTATTAAAAATATTATGAAAATTGCATAAAGTGAAGGCATGTCGAAAAAGAAAAACACACATATGGGAATATTTACGAAGAGTTGTGTACGCCAAGCTTACAGGTAGATGAGGCTCAACAGTTAAGATAGGAGGAGACGAGATAAAATGATGCTGTATAATCAATCAGCAGGAAAGTTTCCAGGAAAAAATGGTACTCCTGTAGAAGTTTGGAAGCTTGGAAGGAAGAAAGTGATAAAGATCTATAAGGTTTTGTTTAACACATTTTAAAAGGAGGGGAAGCACCAACATCCTGGAAGAAAGCTGTGGTGGCTGTAATACCAAAGGATGGTAAAGACCCATCTGGTGCAGCTTCATATAGCCCATTTCAATTTTAAATCATAACTATCAAGTATTTATGTCTATAATGGCTAAAAAAAAAAAAGAAAATGCAAAAGTGTTCCCAAAATGATTGGCTATAGTTCAATGTGGTTTTGTGGAAGGGAGGCAAACATTTGACAACATCAATAAAACAATGATAATGATCCAGTGGGAAGCAAAGTGTAAAAAAATACTGCTGTTGTTGGTGGGTCTTGATGCAGAGACAGCATTTGACGCAATAAGCTGGGATTTTATAAGCAGGGCAATGGAAGTATCATCATTCCCCAAAACAATAATAAAGTTAATTAGGGGGCTATATGAGGGATTGGAGGCAAAAATGAAAGTGGGACAATTTCTTTCTGGCAAGTTGGGTCTGAACATAGGAACCAGGCAGGGATATCCTCTATTCCCTTTCTTATTTGTGTTACATATAGGGCCATTGGCAAACAAAATAAGGGACTCGTACATTCAGGGATATGATCTGTACGGTAATCAAGAAAAGTCAGCATTATACGCATATGATATTTTGTACCTCATAAAACCAGAAAAAGGGTTTTCAGTGTTATAGAAAATTCTGATATAGTTTCAAGTTAGAAGACAAAACAACGGCTATAAGCTGTAAACCACGTACCCATACAGGAACTGATTCACCAATACCTATATTCATGGGGATACAAAGCATTTAGGAGTAGAGTTATAAAGTATTCTGTTATAGCAGCTAAGGATATGTGGGAAGAGACTAAAGAGTACAAAAATAAACGAGAAGCTCATTTAAAGATATGAATAGTAAGATACAAGCAGTGAAAATGTTTTAGTTCCTGTAGTTTTATACACAGGTCAGGCATATTTTTTTAATCAACCAGAGGACACGTTGTGGGTAATAATTAAATATATGAAGGATTTTATCTGTGGCTGGAAGAGGGCAAGTGTCAAGTGGGATAAGCTGATCCTTCCAATAGAACAAGGTGGTTTAGGATTACCTGATTTGAAGGAATATTTTTCAGCTACAAATTCAAGGCTACTACACATAACATGAGCAAAAAGTTATAATTCAAAGTGGAAAGGAATGGTGATGAAACAAGGGTGGACTCTAGAAATGAGGAGAGAGTGGGACTTTGGATACAGAACCTTAAGTTGAACACCAGACGCCATTCAGAATATTATACAAGTAGCATAAAGTATTCTAAGAACTAAGTCAACACAAGAATGAAGAAGGGAGATTCTCCCAATATAGATGACTGCAATTAGGGGTACAGAGAATAAGGATGAGGGGACAGGAATTTACTGGAGAAAACAGACAAAAGAACCAAGGTACAGGGAAAAAAATAACTAGAGAAGGAAAGGTAACAGAATGGAAAGAGACCACAAAGCCATTTGGACTGCAAGCTAGATGCAGCCTTCCCTATCAGATACTGGTATCAAGAGTATAGGCAAACAGAAAGTGATACAGGAATCCTAAGTGAAAGACTTACTCTGGTAGAGTTTTTAATTGAATCTGAAGAAACTACTGTTACAAATTGGATAATTAGTAGAGTACATAAAATAATGCACAATAATTATAGGAATCAATCAGAGAAGGTTAGAAAATATTGGGAAGTTAGATTGGATAAGCAATTCACAAGGAAACAATGGGAGGATATATGTATGCCTCCCAAATAGTCCCAGTGTCTCCTCCCTGGTACAATTCCACCACAAAGCAATCACTTTCAAACTCATCTCCCCCCCCCCTTTGCTACGGTCAAACATAAAAACTTCTCCAAAGCGAATTATAACCTTCTGAGGGAAGGTATAAACAGCTTCACATCCCCCTGTCATTCTGCAGGAACTGGCACAAATGTCCAAAACGACACCAAAGTACTATACAAACATTTATATAGCTACATGGAATCAGAAATACCAGACAGGACAAAATCATCCTCTTCAAGGAGGACTAAACCTGTCTGGTGGACATCTGCAATAAAACTCTATAGTAAAAGGAAAAAAACTGCTGTCCAGGACAAAGAAGGAGCAGGTGCCTAACTGGAAGCAATCTCGCCTTAGCCTGAACAAGCAAATAAGAGCACTAAAGAAATCCTTCAAAGCAAACTTCGAGTCCAAACTGGCCACATCAACTAAAGATGATCATAATGCCTTCTTCACATATGCCTGCAATCTCAAAGAAAGCACGCAGATCTGCTCAGAACTGGTGGTCAAGGATGTGACGAAAAGGAGATACTGCCAGCCAAGCTAGCTGGAATTTTGTAAATAATTACATGTCATTGGTGAATATCAAAGTGATTTATACAAGATGCTTGTGTTACAAATGTATTAGAACTGTATGTCATGTGTATATCAAACGGCTTGCACAGACTTGTGTGTTGAAAAGGGCATTTTACAGAGTGCTGTTTGAAATGTAGCCACAGTGTGCTCTACTGGAAGAGAGCAAAAATGTACATGCACTACAGTAACTGTTTCAATGTATATATTTTAACATTGGAAACTGGAATACAGGATGTTAACTTCAGAAAAATAACTGAAATTAAATTACTTTATGGCTAGGCCATAAAAGATGGTATCTTTCGGTTTTCAAGACAGCAAGAGATACAATGTCTGTAACAGGAAACTTTCTGTATTGTCTTTAGGGTGAAGTAATTAGTAGTCTTGAAAGCATGAATGAATACAATTGTTTTATGACCTATAGCATCTGCCAAAGATCTGAGGAGAAGCCCTTGTCTGTATATTTTTTACAGGTAGATACTAAATGCTGCCAGCTTCAGCAATGGTTGTTTGGCCTGGGAACTGGCAGTCAGATGACAAGAAATGATGTCATTCTGCAAGTTATCCAACCAGTAATATTTGGGATATTAATTTGAGAAGTCTCTTAGTGAGACAAAGCATTCTGTATTCTGTCTTGGACCTGACAACAACTAGAAAATCCATTCACCACACCTGCCTTGCTCTATTACTAAGTTCTTAGGTTACAGTAATTCTCTTATATTCAGTCAGGAACATAGTGAAGCTTAGTTTAGATATTTTTTATTTATTTATTTCAGACTATCCTGCAATGTTGTTTTAAATATTTCCTGTGGTTTTTAACTTTGATGTCACTGTGAATATATTTAGTATTGTCACCGTGAATATATTTAGTATTGTCTTGTTCTTTTATTACTTATCATTAAATATATTTAAACCTTTCATTGTGGCTGATGTGTGTAGAGATATTTAAGTTTTGAGAGAATTTGCAGATTTGGTAAATGTGGGCCACTTGTAATAGCATTGCTCTTGGTCAAACTACCATTTGTGTTAATATTACAAAGTAATATTGGACAACCTTTGTTAAGGGCCTTAAAGTAGCTGGCAGGAGTGACTGGTGGCAGTAAAAACAACCTTATAGTCTGGCCAGAAGGGGGCATAGCTTGTAAACCTGTGCCAGGCTTTTCCAGGTGCGTATGTGTAAATCAAACCTCAAAGTGCGTATGTGTGTGTGTCAGCTACTTGGGCAGGGACACAACACTGGTTAGACAAGACTGGGTCCTGGAAGTCTTAGCTTGGTCACTCACCTCAGATCTCAACTCTATAGCTGTGCCAGTGGGCAGTCTTATTGGAGATAGAGTGAGAAACCAGCCCCGCAGCCCCGGATTGACTGTGGTCTCTGTGTGCTCTTACGAGGAAATGGCACTTGATACACAGAGCTGCATCTGGAAGTAGTGTGTGTGTACCTGTCATCCTCCCAGTGTATGTCCCCCACTGGTGCCAGTGATGAAGACTGAAGCTCCTTGATTACTGGTCCAGTGGAGGGTCATCACATATTGGTGGGCAGTGGTGGGATATCCACATCACATATTGGTTGGCAGTGGTGGGATCACCACATCACATACTGGGATTCAGTGGTGATTCATACTGAACTCCTGTAGCCTGTAAACAGTGGTCATTAAAGAAAGTGTTTGTACTCTCAGGCAGCCACACAGTGGGCATTCAGAGTTTCATATCACAATAGTTTTATTTTTTGTTTAGTTTAGTCAGCCATGGAGAGCAAGCAAGGATGTCAGCAGAGGATTATAGCAAGCTGACAAGGAGCCAGTTGGCTGAGATGTGCCAAGCCAAAGGACTGGTGTGTGCCAACCTGACTACAGTGGAAATTACTGCAGCCTTATCTGCATCACAGACCAGCAACCAAGAGGACAACCAGATTGGCCTTGGGGATGTACAACTCTCAGAAAATGGAGTGTTCAACATTGCCTCTGAGGACTTAACTCCATCTGGGGTTGAAGAGACTTGAACTGGATGCCAAACATTTGGAACTAGAAGCAGAGAAACTGAAGCAGAAGAACCACACGGAATTAGAAGCAGCAAAGAGAGTGAGATGTCTGGAAGCTGAAGAAAATGACAGGCATTGGCAACATGAAAAGGAGATGCTGACTCTTCTCCAGGGTCATGGAGGTAATGGGGAAGGGAATGACCAAACCTCAGAAGCAATAAAAGTCAGTAAATTTCTACCACAATTTATGTTTGAAAGGGTATGTAAACAGTATAAAGCTGACCAACGGCTCTGGGTATGGTTCCTGACCCCCTTACTCCATGGTAAAGCTGTAACTGCAGTTTCTAAATTGTCTGATACTGCAGTTAAAAATTGTTTATTAGAGAGTGTTTTAAGTTATCACCTGCAGCTTACAGAAAAAAGCTTTGTGAGCATAGATGCAAGGCAGATGAAAGTATGTGCGAATATACTTCTGAGTTAAGCACTTATTTCCATAGATGGGTGACTGGGTGTCAGGTCACCACTTCTGAAGGGCTGACAGACCTTTTGAGGAGAAAACAAGCCCTTGGCACTTTGCCTGAGGACACGAGAATTTGGTTGGCAGTTAGAGAACATAACAGCAGACAAGTTGGGGAAAAAGGGAAACCTATACCTAAGCAAGCAAGGCAGCACTGCACAGGAACGGGATATCCAGTGCTGCACATGCGTGTAAGGGAACCCATGGTGGGCAGCCTAAACCACCAAAAAGAGTCCGCCAGTAACAGAGGAAGTCACTAGTTCAGGTACACGGCCAGGATAAAGGGTTAAACGTTAGTTTTAAATGTAATCAGTGGGGCCATGTAGCATACGGATGTCCACGGAGGCAAGATGGGGAACAAAAGGTAGTTGAGTCAGTAAGTGGGAATGACAGCAGTAAGTTGTCTGGACACAACAAGGGTACCACAAGAGGTTATATCTTTTCTTAGTAGATGGGAAACAGGCCACTGCTAAGAGAGAGCCTCTGAACTAACCATTATGAAGCCTGCAATGGTTAAGGAGGAGCAATACTTGCCTGGGCAGTCTATGCCAGAGTTTTAAGAGGGATCCCATTCCAAATACCTTTGGCTAGAATTCACCTTGACTGGAAGGGTGGAAAAGGAAGCAAGCAAGTGTGTTTGAGGATATCCTTGCAGATGTCCTGAGAGGGAATTATTCTGATAATGCAGTACTTTGTGTGCATGAAGTTGCATGCAGTCAGGCTTGGAGACAAGCATGTAGGTCTGGCAGCCTGGGGGAGGGACCCAGACAGCCCGCACTCTTGAAGCCAGGACTGGTGAGGTGGTTACTCCAGACAGGGAGCTACCCTGTAGCAGTGAGACTGAACAGGAGCCACAGCTGCTGGCGAGTACTGATATTCCCTTGGACAGAGTGACTGCAAGGACAGAGGTGAATAGTAGTAGTACTCATGCTGACAGTGAGGCACCCCTGTCAGAGGATACCAGACTTCCTGTGGAAGGGGAGCTGGGAAGGGTTACAAAGAGAGAGTTGAGACAGGCTCATCACTCAACCTCTACACTACAACGCTTGAGGGAGGAAGTCAAGGAGGTGCCGGATTCTCAAGAGAAAGGGGAATCTGTATACTGAGACAAAGGGTTACTATACACAGTGGACCCGAGGGATGTCTACAAGGTGAAAGAATACAGCAGTTGGTGCTGCCCACAGCCTACCATCTGGCACTTCTAGCCACAGATCACAAGAAAAAGGTGAGCCAGAGGTGAAGTTGACAATACAAATCAAACAGCTTAAAGCAAAAACAAGTAATACTCCACACCATCAATAAACTTTTAATAAAATGACAAAGCTTTCACATACAAACTATCCTTCTTCAGAGTCCAACATAGAAGAAGGATCATTTGTATCTGAAAGCTTTATCATTTCATTAAACGTTTATTGATGGTATGCAGTATTACTTGTTTTTACTTCTAGCCATAGCCCAGGACATTCCCTTTGCAGGTCATATGACAAAGCATACCAACACACGTATTATGCAGAACTTTTATTGGCCTGGGATTTCCAGGGATGTAACGGGATACTGCAGGATGTGCGGGTAGTGTAAAAGGTAAAAGACAAGGTGAAAACTCCTTTGGTGCCTTAGCATGTGATTGAGAAGCCATTTCAGCAGGCAGCTATGGATACTGCGGGGCCTCAAAAGTACCACAAGTTCCACAGGGAAGAAGTATATCCTAGTGGTAGTAGTTTATGCTCCCAGATACACTGAGGTGGTGGGCTCTGTCCTCCACTGAAGCAGAAAAGGTGGCAAATGCTTTGTTAGAGATTTTCAGCAGGGTATGTTTTCCAAAAGACATACTGACTGACAGATCTGCTGGCTTGTCTGTGGGAGCACTGTGGAGTGAAGAACCTGAAGATCACCCCTTACCATCCCCAGACTAATGGTCTGGTGGAGAGGTTAAACTCTACACTAAAGACCATGCTATGGACATTTGCAAAACAGTTCAAGAGGGAGTGAGACAAATATTTGCCCCATCTGTTGTTGTTTGCTTACAGAGAGGTGGCCCAGGAATTTGCAGGTTTTTCACCCTTTGAGCTGCTGTTTGACCATAGGGTGACAGGGGCCTCTAGATTTGATTAGTGATGAGTGGGAGGACTATGTTGTGGCATATGTCCTAAACCTCAAGACGAGGCTCAAGGAACTCGTGGGCTTGGTCCAGGAGAACCTGGCAGAAGCCCAACAGCAGAAAAATGTCTGGTATGACATGAATGCTCCAACTAGAGAATATTCTGTGGGGCAGCAGGTTATGGTTCTCATTCTTGTAAGAACACAACAAGTTGCAGGCAGCTTGGGAGGGCCCCTTCAAAGTGGTAAGGTAAATCAGTGATGTTAAAAACATGGTAGAACTGTTATGCAGGAGTCAGGGGCACAAACTGTACCATGTTAACATGATGAAACCTTACAATGACAGAGAGGACCTTGTGCTGAGTATTTGCAGTGGATGGCAGGAAGAGTCTGAGGGGGATCTGGTGACTGATCTCCTCAGTGAGGCTAGGACCGACACCTCAGTGGAAGGGGTAGGAATGTCCCAGCAGCTATCCCCTACCCAAGTTAGAAAAATCCACACAGTGTTAACATGAGTTTGGAGGCATGTTCAATGGGAAACAAGAGTGTACCAACCTGGTGGAGCACCATCTGGATAGAGGACTCCAAAGGCCTATCAAGCAGGCCCCTTACAGGGTGCCTGAGGGAGTCAAACAAACAGACTTTGAGGAAGGAGATACAGAAAATGCTGGAACTGGGGGTAATACAGAAAATGCTGGAACTGGGAGTAATCCAGGTGTCCAGCAGTCCCTGGACCTCCCCAGTGTTGCTTTTACCAAAGAAGGATGGCAGAATCAAGTTGTGTGTGGACTACAGGAAAAGTACAGTTGTGA
>NC_056735.1:1864405672-1864470672 GCF_019279795.1 Protopterus annectens
ACTAATTAATAGTGTAATGTAAAATAAGCAGACTAGAAATCACTTCTGCTTGTATTATTCTATTTGTGATTAGTAGTTGCATGAGTAAGATAAACGTTATCACTTGTTGACAACTGCCAAAGCATGGAGCTACCATATTTTGTGCATTTTCCTGGCTTTGTCAGTCATGTGTGGAATTTAGGTGGGAGGAAGGGCT
This sequence comes from Protopterus annectens, assembly GCF_019279795.1. Classification (NCBI taxonomy): domain Eukaryota; kingdom Metazoa; phylum Chordata; order Ceratodontiformes; family Protopteridae; genus Protopterus; species Protopterus annectens. Next base: position 1,864,405,869 of record NC_056735.1, read on the forward strand.
CAGTAATATGTAAGTGTACTATTTTACTGAATTACTCAGGTGTTCTCCTTACTGATAATGAATCTGTGTTACACAACAGCTACACAAGGTAATATAATGAATGCCTAGTCAACAGGTTATGTGCAGCAATTATCACCTTTGTCTGAGCATGCATAACTTTGCAGTACTGAAAGGAAGGTCATTAGCACATTAGCATTAAGTTCAGTTACAATACAGCAGTGAGTTATCACTTTTCTGGTAAAAGTCTCAGCTGCTGTCACTGTTATTCACATAAGTAGAAGTCGTTATCACTTTGACGAATGCACAAGCCAGATTGTGTTTTTTCTCTTTGTAGTCATTGCAAGCCACCCCCTCCATTCTTCATCAACTAGCTATCCTCCAAAACATCTGATGTTTATATATATATATATATATATATATATATATATATATATATATGCATATGTGTGTATATCGATATATATGTATGTGCATAACGTACTCCCACATATACACATGAATATCAGTATGGCAGTGGCCTCTCTTGGGAGATACGGTGATGCATCTGCATACATTGTCTGTAGTTCATTTAGAGAGGATTTACATGTGCCCTTTCTGTGCCCCTTTGTCATGTACTGGCCAAACCCTTATGCACCAAGTAATACCTCATTTTGAAAACAGTATTGATAGTTCTAACATGGGAAAAGAATGGTGCCTGTATGTTGTACTCATATGCAGATATCAAAGTTTGTTTCGGACATGGGTTATGAAAATTATGATTTTTTTTTTCATATTTTGGTAAATTAACTTTACAAGGGAGCATCTGAATGTGCTAATACCTCATTTTGAAGACAGTATTGATGGTTCTAACATGGTAAAAGAATTGTGCCTGTATGTTGGACACATGTGCAGATATCAAAGTTTGTTTGGAATTAGGTTATGGAAATTATGATTTTTTTTTCATATTTTGGTAAATAACTTTGCAAGGGAGCATGTCAGTGTGCCAAGTAATACCTCATTTCGAAGACAGTGTTACTCCTTACAACATGGTAAAATAACTGTGTCTGTGCACTCTACACATGTACAGATATCACAGTTTGTTTAGTCTTGTACAATTATGAAAATTATACATTTACAATACTTCTCATTATTATGCCCATATCTTTGCAAAGGAACATGGTGATCACACAAATGATGCATCATTTTGAAGCTGACATTCAGATGCACAACTTCTACACTGATATGTAGGCTCTGTCTGTTACAGGTGATGAGATATTATGCTTTGTTTATTTATCAATTATGAGAAATATTATATTAATCATATTTCTTTGAATATCTCTGTAAAGGAGCATCACACAGTAATGGTTAAGGTATAATTTTAAAGCCATTATTCATACTAACAAATTGCATTCGAATTGTATGGGTCTGCGTGGTACATTGACCAAGATATTATGCTTTGTTTTTCCAAAAAGGTAAAAAATATGCACAATATCAGCATTCCTTGCCAAATATTTAATAATCACTTTGAGATACACTATCAACATTTACACTGTTGGTAAGGTCAGTGTCTGCTGAACAACGTTCGCGTTTACATTTTTAGTCTAGCTCTTATAGTTAAAGAATTATGAACATTTGTTTTCTGTATGGTTTTAGAAATGGATTTTCTGAAAATGAGCTCAGGCTGCACTGTTGTTCCTATGGTGGAATTAAGCAGGCAGCTTTTCCTGAGGTGCTCCGGAGTGAATGAGTTAAGAAAGTGTGCGCTTCGTCACTGCCATGCCCTTTTTGTTGTCTGCAAAGGCTATAAAGAGTTGGTCCGCTTTCCTATGGTCCTTAGTTCTATCCAGGTAGAATCTGAGTTGTCTATGAACATCCAATTTGTGCAACATATATTCCAGCTTGTTGGAGTGGTTTTTGAAAAATTTAGGAAGCTCAATGGACTGATTAATGTTGTTGACCGAACAAACCTTAGGGAGGAAGGAAGGGTTGGTATGAATGATACCCTGTCCGGGTGAAAAATTAAATATGGCTGCTTGATGGAAAGTGCCTGAAGTTCTGATACTAGTCTGGCTGAAGTGATAGCTACTAGAAAAAGAGTCTTCCAGGACAAGAACTTTAAGGAACAGGAAGAAGCTGGTTCAAAGGGTGGTAAAATTAGTTGGGATAAGAGCAAATTTAGATTCCAAGGAGCTGTAGGTAACCTAAATGTTGGTCTGAGATGAAAGGACCCTTTCATGAAGGCTTTACAAAGCCTATAAGCCATAATGGGAGCTCCGTTTTCTCCTACGTGAAAGTTGGAAATAGCGGCCAACTGAACTTTTAAAGTGGCAGTAGAGGCTCCTTGGTGAAACAGCATGGACAGGAACTCCAAAATCTTGTTTAGAGGGGCTACTAAGGGATCCAAATGTTGTGTAGTCGCCCAGTAGATGAAACATTTCCACTTACTGGTATAGATTTTAGTAGTGGAAGCCTTATGAGAGGCGACCAGAATGTCCTGAACCGGAGGAGAGAGAAGATCAGACCTGGCTAAGTAGGGAAGCGGAGCAGCCAAGCTGCTAACTTGAGGGATAGGAGCGACGGGTGAGGAGCTCCTGACGAATGAGTCAGTAGGTCTGGCACTGGGTCCAGAATCCAGGGCTCCCGTATTTGGTGGGCTTGAATAAAGGGGAACCAAATCTGTCGAGGCCAGAATGGGGCAATGAGAATTATAGTCCTCTCCTGGTTCTTGGCTTTCTGAAGAAATTTCGGGATCAGTGGTATAGGAGGGAAAGCGTACAGGTGACCCGGGGGCCAATCGTGAATCAGAGCATCCCTGGGGACATCCCCTGGAGGGGGTAAAAGGGCAAAGTAGCTTCTGCACTTGGTGTTCATTGGAGATGCAAACAGATCGCAGCAAGGCTGGCCCCATTTGCGGAAAATCCTTTCCACCACTATCTGATTGAGGGACCACTCGTGAGGTTAACAGGATGGCTCTGCTCAACCTGTCCGCTATGACGTTGGATAACCCCGGGATGTGCGTTGCTATCAGAAAGCGACCCATGGATTCTGCCCTTTGCCAAATTCTCATGGCCTCTCTGCACAACTGGTAAGACTTGGTTCCTCCTTGTTTGCTTATGTACCAGACTACGGACATGTTGTCCGTCTGAACTGCAATGGTCCCTAGAGGTAGAAGGGGGGAGAAGTGTTGCAACGCTAGAAACACTGCCCTCATCTCTAGAATATTTATGTGCAGGTTGTACTCTAAGCTGGACCATTCGCCTTGGACTGTCTGTCCCTGAAAGATGCCACCCCACCCTATCAGGGAAGCGTCCGTGGTCACTGTGGCTGTTGGTTTGGGTAACACAAACAGCCAGCCGCTGATGAAGTTGTGATTCTGTAACCACAAAGACAGGTGTGCTTTGCAGGTATTCGTTATGTGAATCTCGTGTGTCAGCGTAACTGCTGGAACGACCACTGTGCGAACAGCAGCCATTGGAGAACTCTCATGTGTAGCCTCCCCATGGGAACTGCAATGAGGGAAGCTGACATGAGCCCTAAGACTTTCAGGACTAGATTGACTGGGGACTTTGGACAATAGCAGGAGAGATAATGATCTTGCAGGGAAGCTATTCTTGTGAGGGGTAGTTTTAGTAGCATAGAACGGTATCTAGATCTGCCTATAAATGAAATATGCTGCGAGGGGTGTAACGCAGATTTTTCCAAATTTATCGAACTCCCTAGCTCAGCACAAAGGCTGATTGTATACTCCCTGGCCTGTACCAGTTGCCGCCCGGTGGTGGCAGTAAGGAGCCAGTCGTCCAGATACGGAAACACCCGAATCCTAGGCGCCTCAAGTGAGACGCTACCACTGCCATGCATTTGGTGAAAACCCTGGGGGCTGAGGTTAGACCAAAGGGCAGGGCCCGAAACTGAAAGTGGCTGGGTCCCAGCCGGAAGCGCAGGTGATCTCTGGACACTCTGGCCATTTTGATGTGGTAGTAGGCGTCCCTGAGATCTATTGAGCACATCCAGTCATCCTTCTGTAAAAACGGAAGGATCGATTGAAGCATGACCATCCGGAACTTTTCTTTCTTCACAAATGCATTGAGATTGCTTAGGTCCAGAATTGGCCTCCAGTCCCCTGTCTTTTTTGGAACTAAAAAGAACCTTGAGTAAGTTACGGATCCTCTTTGGTCTGCCGGGACTGGTTGGAGGACTCTTTTTTTCTAGCAGCTTTGAGATTTCTGTCGCTGCAGGTTTTCGCAGATGGGGTGGTACATCTGGGAACCGTCTTTGTGGTAATGGGGGAAATACAAAGGGGATTTTGTAACCTCTGGTGATAATGCTTTTTACCCAATTGTCTGAAGTAAGGCTTTGCCAGGCCTGAGGGAATAAAGCTAAGCGACCCCCGACTGCCTCCAGAGCAGGACAGCCGGGCCTCCTCTCAGGAGTGCTGGAAAGGCTTCCCAGGGATAGTATCCCTGTCACCTTGGTTCTGCAGACCCCCTCTGCCGCCAGAGCAGCGTCTTCCATTTCTGCCCCCTCCTCTGCCTCTGGGGGGGGGCATCACCCTGTGTGCCTGGGAAAAAACCCTGGGGTTTACGAAACCACATCTTTCCACCTCGTTGCCCTTTGGGGTACGGTCTGGATGGGGTGGAAAAATGGATTCCGACAGCAGACAGAGTCTTTTCTTCCTGTTCACACCGGGTTAGGGTCTCCTTTACTTTGGGGCCAAAAAGAGTGGCACCAAAGGGGGCGTTAGTAAAGGAAGACTTGAAGGCTTCCACAAAGGAGCACAGCCGCATCCAGGATTGTCTACGAAGAGCAATCGCTGAGGCTGCAGCCCTACTCGACCCCTCGGCCGCATACGAGATGAGCCTCATCTGTATTACCCTGGAGGGTATCTCCCAACTCTTTGACTAGATCCCTCTGTAATTGTGTAAAGTGTGTCAAGTAGTTCAGCAATCGCACAGAGAAAGTCGCTGAACTGAAAATGCGCTTCCCATATCTGTCCATGGTCCTAGAGTCTCTGTTAGGGGGATGGACAGATGAGGAAGATTCGGACATCTCCTTTTTAGTGGCTGCGGCCACCACCATAGTGTCCACTGGAACTCCCTTAGTAAGGTATGACTTGTCCTGAGGGGCAGTTATGTATTTGTTAGGTTTCCTGGGAACTGGCTCCACTGTGTCAGGAGTCTCCCATGCCCTTCGAGCAATTAACTCCATTAACTCATCGAAGGGCGGAGTGACCCAGGAGGAGGAAGGGCGAGCACCAAATGCCTTCAGCAGGACAGACTCATCCTCAGAAGGGGGTAGGGCCTGCCAATCACCTCTCTGCTTCAGGATCTCCAGGATGTCAGCAAAGGAGACATTCTCTGAGGGTGATTTTGGGGACCCTTCTGACTCATCTAAGTCTGTATCTGATGTTAAAGATTCTTGTGGAGAATCTAAGTGCCTCCTCTTACACAACTTTTTCCTCAGAACGTCATCGGGAAGGGCTTCCGATGAGGCCTCCGAGAAAGAAGGGGCTCCCTCTGGGAGTGGCTGAGACACTGGTGTTCTACGCTTGTGGGTAGTTGTGGGTGCAGAAGTAGACAACGGACCTTTATGGGAGAGAGAAGTTGTTTCTGATGACGTGGTTGTCTGAGAAGACAATACCTTCCTCATGAGGTCAAAGGCCCCGGGACCCCGAGCCGAGGAGCCCTCCAGTTCCGAAGAACGCGGAAGTATCTCTGACGCGGAGGCCAAGGGCATCGACCCCGAGGACGGAGCTGAAGTGATCCGTGCCGAGGCACCGAGGGGGAGAGTCGTCACCAAAAGATCGGTTCGACTCTCGATCCCGGAGCCAAGGAGGGATCGTCTGCTCCGCGAGTCCGCCAACGGTTCCGACGGAGTCGAGGTCAACGGTGCCGACCGAGGAAGGGACGGTTCTGGCACCAAGGGCTCCACAATCATCAGATCAACATCTCTCGGCTCCAAAAGCTGTGTAGGCCTCGGAGGAGGAACAGATGGAGATAAGAGAAGGCCTTCGAGTCTCGACACCAATTGGGAGGAGACTGAAATGAGTTTGGACAGGGCCGTGTTCTCCACTAACTTCTGCACCACACGATCCACGTCTGTGTCGGAGAGAGGCCTGGAAGAACGGGTCGAAGAAACAGAGGACGGTACCGACCTCAATAAGGCAGGAGGTGGAAGCTCCGACACCGGTTCCAAGACTCGAGGCTCGGTCACAGTAAGAAGCTCGACACTCGGCCCCGAAGCCTGTGGAACTGGTGAACGAACTTTAAACGAAGAGCTCGGAGCCGATGACATGGGCTCCGATGTCTTCGATCCCTTCGAGGACTTAGAAGCCTGGTCCGACTTGTCAAGCTCCTCTTGGAAGGAAGGCTTCAAAAGGCCCCTATCCATGAGCTTCCTGCGTCTATCTGTCATGACCCTTCCACTAAAAGAATGACAAATAGAACAGTCTTCTTGTAGATGGAGAGGGCCAAGACAGTAGACACAGGAGCTATGGTTGTCAGTGACAGACATCTTTTGCCCACACTGACACCTCTTAAATCCCGACTTAGCTTTTTCAGACATATCCTGTTGAAAAAACAAACAATTATACCAAATAACAGTTTGAAAATGGTTGGATTCAAGTCCACAAACACAGCAATACTATAACAAAAATCAATATCAACCCTAAACCTAGAACTAGGAGGGGTAGGCCCTAAGGAAACTATATATATATATATATATATATATATATATATATATATATATATATATATATATATATTAGAGTATCCAAGGATGAATCAGACACACACACACACACACACACACACACACACACACACACACACACACACACACACACACACACACACACTAAAGATAAGTTTCCCAAAAAAAATTTGAAGAAATACAAGTAGAAAACAGCTTATCTTCCCAAAGTTGGTCAGAGCTCTCGAAATCGATGCGATCGGTTGCAGTGGCAAACTAGATCTAAGGTAAAGGCAGAGGGAATTGTGGGAGGTAGGTTGGTCTCAAGCTTCTCCTAGATGCAGAGCTTTGCTAAGCGGCCGACTCGGAGCAGAGGATCGGCTCCGACACCCATGTGTAAGAACAAACGGCGAGATTGAACACTCTCACATCTATATTTAAAAACCATTTGTCCTGGGTAATGAGTTCCCAGTTTTTTGCCTGCAGAGCAATCTTTCCCCCTAAAGGAGCAGTCAGTTGAGAAGTGCTTGGAAGTTTTAAAGTTAAGTCATTGAGACAGTTTACCATAGGGGTGAGTCTTACTACTCCCTGATTTGGAAGTGGGAGCCCCCCACTGCTTAGTCCTGTGCGTATCCTGGGATTGAAGCCTGGGTGTTCTGCTGGTTCTAGGTTTGGACTGAGAAGACCTGGAAGAGGCAGGAAAAGACCAATTCTTAGAGGGCCAATGCCTACTAAATCTTGGAGGCTGTACCTGTAGGAAATCTTTAACAGTTTGCATAGATTTAGCTTTCTCATCCATATTTTTAAGAACTTCTTCTGCTTTGTTGCCAAACAGGCAGTCCTGATTTAAGGAAGCATCCAGCAATTTAGCTTTAACATGATCTGGCAAAGGTTGCTCCTTAAGCCAAGCAGGCCTTCTAAGTACAGACCCAGTGACAGCAGCCCTGCAAGATGCCTCTAGTGAATCAAAACCACATTGCAAAGTATGATTTCCAACCTGTTCAGTAGAATGCATTAAATCCTGTAAATACTTATTTTCAGAACAGTCAGGAATCAACATCATTTTCTGTTTAAGCAATCCAATAATATGCTGCTGATACTTTAACATATGAAAGTGGCAGTTTAAGGCCCTAATGGCCAAAGTTGCAAAAGTGTATACTTTCTTACCCCATCTATCCAGCACCCTGGAGTCTCTATCAGAGGGCATAGGATTTTTGGCAGTAGTAGCCTTAATGCCCTTGGGTCCCTGTGAAATGGTCTCAGGATCCGCAGTAGGATTTTTAAAAAGGAACTTGTGAGAGTCAGGAACCCTGTAATATCTATCAGGTTTTCTGGGAGTAAGAGGTTTAGAGTCAGGGGCCAAACTAGATTCCAAAAAGGCATCATCAACAATGTCTAGTACAGGAGGGATAGCTAAAGGCCAGTGTTGGAGCAGGAGTAAGAAATCCCTAAGCCTCTTTTTAGAGTCAGAGTAATCCTGGCTTTCCCAGTGAAAGTGCTCCCTAAGAGTATGCAGGGTTTCACCAAAAGAAAAATCCTCTGGGGGGGAAGCAAAGGGAATAGAGTCCTCTGCATCAGACTCTTCATATGTAGAGAAGGGTAAATCCTGATCAGAGGAAACAGAAATTTCAGAATCCTGGTCAGAAGTATCATAAGCAAATTCAGTCCTAGGTCTCTTAGAGGGGGATGGTTGGCTTCCCCTGATTAAAGTAATAAGGTCTTCAGCCATTCTTATTTAATTTTTTTAGGCATAGAGGCCTGACCATGCGGTCTGGGTGTCGGTTTTCTAGGCATGGTTTGAGTTTTAGGCCTTGAAGAGGAAGATGGTGTTGGTTTAATATGCAAGTCAGAAGGCCTGAATACACCCTCAGAAGCTAGTGTCTGCACAGCGGCTCCAGATCCATCCAAAGTAGAGACATCCGCATGTTCCACAGTTGAAGCATCTCGCGGCATACCGGACTCCAAATGGATCTCAGTAGAGGCCTGCGAATCTGAAGTAGCGGGTATCAGGGGCTGGGAAAGCACTTCACTGAGTACCGGCGAACTGGCGACTGGCTTAGGAGAAGTGGCGGCGGCTGCTTTGGACCTAGGCGGCCTGTCTCTGTCTTTATCTTTGCGTTTTTTCAGAATGTCAGTAGTTGGAAGGCTTACCGAAGACGTATCTGGATAACTGAACAGAGTACCAAAATATTTAGAAGTGTAAATATACCAACGGCGAATAGTTTATTGCTTAAATAAGGCAAAACAGACAGCGAGGTATGTTGTGGTCAGGGCCTAGGCAAGGAATACAGTACGAATGAAAATCTTTGTGAGGTATTTGCTTTCCACAAGAAATACAATTATTGACTTTTACTGACATCAGTTTAGAGTAAGAAAAAGTTTCCCCAACGGGGTACTTAGCTTTAGTTGAAGACTTCTGTTCTGAAACTCGAAAACGAAAATTTCAGGAGTTGGCCGGCCAGCACTTGCTAACTGCTTCTGCTAAGGGCACTGCACGGCAAGAAGACTGATGTAATGGCGTTGGCTGCATGCTTTATACCCCTGACTACCGGACGTCATGGAAGATGAGACAGCAACCAACACAGGATCCAAGACTTTGATAATCAGGCCGACTGAGGGCTACTGCAAGCAGATAACCCAAATGTGATGACTGTAACAGTGAAACACGAAGAACACCTAAAACAGTCACAGAGTCAGAAGCTTACCCCATGCCTAGGACAAAGCCCTAGAGCAGCTTGGTAGAGCCAATTATCTTACCACTACTGATCTTACTAAGGGTTAGTGGCAGGTGCCCTCGACTCCCAACACTAGAGAGAGAGGTCAGCCTTTGCGACTCCTTTCAGGTTGTATGAGTTCACAAAGATGCCCTTTGGGATGAAAAATGCCCCAGCGACATTCCAGAGACTTGTAAATCGTAACCTGGCAGGAGATTTTGCCCTTGCTTACCTAGATGATATTACCATCTACAGCCATTCCTAGCAAGAGCACCTTCAGCATGTTAGGGGGGTGCTGGGCAGACTACAGAGGGCAGGGTTGACCACTAAGCCCAGTAAGTGTCAGGTAGGTATGGCAGAGGTCTCATACCTGGGACTCAAGAGTGGGGAGTGTAAGATCAGGCCACAACCTGCCAAAATGGAAGCCATTCAGGCATGGCCTAGCCCTGTTACCAAAAAGCAGGTGAGGGAATGCTTAGGGACAGCAGGGTACTACAGAAAGTTTGTCTCCATTTATAGTACCACAGCTGCTCCCCTCAAAGACCTGACAAGGAAACACAGGTCAGAGCAGGCATTCCAGAAGCTTAAAGGAGCTTTGGAGGGACCCCCTGCGTTAGCCAGTCCAGATTACAGCAAATAATTTGTTGTGCAGGTGGATGCTTCAAACCACTGGATGGGGGGATGTACTCAGCCACATTGCCTCAGAGGGAGATAAACACCCCAGTGGTATACCTCAGCCATAGGCTCCAATCCAGGGAGGAATGCTATGCAGCTGTAGAAAAGGAATGACTGGCCATAACATGGGCACTGCAGAAACTTCAGCCTTATCTGCATGGAAGGAAATTCACTCTAGTTGCAGACCACAATTCACTCTAGTTGCAGACCACAATCCCTTAAAATGGCTACATCGAACCAGCCAGCAAAATGAAACGTTACTAAGGTGGAGCCTAGTGTTGCAGGCATATGATATGACAGTGCAACACTGCAATGGGGTCAGAACAGATAGGCTCATCCCTCTCAAACAAAGTTTCTCAAGGGTCATTTGAAAAACTAGCTCGAGTCTTCGAAGGGGGTGGGGTGACGAAAGGAGATACTGCCAGCCAAGCTAGCTGGGATTTTGTAAATAATTATATTTCATTGGTGAATATCAAAATGAATTTATACAAGATGCTTGTGCTACAAATGTATTAGAACTGCATGTTGTGTATATCAAACTGCTTGTACAGATGCGGGTGTTGAAAAAGGTATTTGCAGAGTGCTGTTTGAAATGTAGCCACAGGGCGCTCTAGTGGAAGAGAACAGAAAATGTACACGCACTATGGTAACTATTTAAACATATATATTTTAACAGTGGAAACTGGAATACAGGAGGTTAACTTCAGAAAAATAAATTCAATTACTTTATGGCTAGGTGATAAAAGATGGTACCTTTCAGTTTTCAATACAGCAAGAGAGACAATGTTTGTACTAGGAAACTTTCTGTATTGTCTTTAGGGTGAAGTAATTACTAGTCTTGAAAGCATGAAGAAATGCAATTGCTTTATTACTTCCAGTATCTGCCAGGAATCTGAGGAGAAGCCCTTGTCTATATATTTTTACAGGTAGATGCTAAATGCTGCTACCTTCAGCAATGGTTGTTTGGCCTGGGAACTAGCAGTCAGACAAGAAATTATGTCATTCTGCAAGTTATCCCACCAGTTATATTTCAGACATTAATATGAGAAGTCTCTTAGTGACACAGAGCATTCTGTATTCTGTCTTGGACCTTACAACAAGTGAAAGATCCATTCACCACATCTGCCTTGCTCTATTAGTAAGTTATTAGGTTATAGTAATTATCTAATATTCATAGGTTCATAAGTGTGTACTAGGCTAATGGCCCTGGAGCCTTTACAAGCCTAGCCCACAGAAGTACCCTGGCATAGTGCCACCCAACATTAGTTCCAATGCCTCTATCAAGTAGAGCCGCAGGAGTGATCCCCGGGGGTGAACTTTCTATTTCCCATCCACTCAAGATTTCTCTTGAAGAGGGCCAGTAAGGTACTCTGCTTGAAATGTATGGGACGTCTATTCCAGAGCATGGGCAATCTCTGGGTTATGAACCTGTCCCTCCAGCATGTTCTGTTGATTGTGGTAATGAGGTTGAGGTCTCTGGAGAGTGTGGTGTGGAGGGATTGGGATTTCTTTAGATGTAGCATTTCTAACACAGCTGGGTCAGACATGGCTTGGTAAGTCAAGCAGAGATCGCCTTAGTGGACAATATGAAACAGAGAATAACAGGAATATTTTGAGTCTATCTGTGTAGGACATGTGTTTAATGCCTAGGATCCTCTTCGTGAGGTACTTTTGTGGCCTTTCCATCTGTTGCATGTGTCTAGTGAGGTACATGCCAAATGGGGTATTTAACTGCATGATTGGCCTAATGAAGGAAGAGAAGAGAGAGATGATGTCCTCTTTCTTCTTGGATGCAAAACCCCTGGTAATGAGATGTGCCACACATAAGGACTTTCTGACCACAGTGGCAATGTATTGGCTGAAGGAGAGGTTGCTGTCAACCTGTGACCCCAGATCTCTTATAACGCCTTCAGTGTTCAGTGGGCTCCCATTGATGTGATAATTAGTGGGAACAAAGTTTTTCCCAAAAGCAATGACAACACATTTTTGGCATTAAGCTTAAGGCCATGGTTTTGACACCAGTCAATGGTCTCAGTGAGGCCTTTCTGTAGGATGTCTACATCATTTGGGGAGTTAATAATGGCTCCCAGCTTGCAGTCGTCTGCAAACCTGGTCAGCCAGAGTCCCTTTGTGTTGGCCTGAACGTCTGAGAAGTAGATGCCAAACAGGACAGGACCCAAGCCCAAATCCCTGTGGGACTCCACTCGTGTCTGGTCGGCAGTCTGACTTGAAGTCCGCTACTTTCACACTGTGGGCTCTGTGAGCCAATTTGCAACCCACCTAGTGATGTAGGGGCTGATGCCTAGTTTGGTGAGTTTATCAATAATTCTTGAGTGGGGAATGGTATCAAAGGCCTTGGCCAGATCGAGGTAGGCTGTATGAACTGCCTTGCCCTCATCCACAGTTCTGGTGACTGACACAAAAGTCCACCAGGTTGAGCAGACATCATCCACCTTTCACAAAACCAAACTGCGTGGATCTAGAGTTTGGAGATTCCCTGTGTCCTTGTTAATTAGGTCCATGATGATGTGCTCCATAGCCTCACATATCAGACTCGTCAGGCTAATGGGGTGATAATTCCCAGGATCTGTAGTCTCTCCCCCTTTATGGAGAGGGATGACTGTAGCAGTGCGCCTTTCAGTAGGGACAAAGCCTGAGGTGAGGCTGTGATTGAACAGGCACACAGATGTGGTGTCAGTTCACTTTGTAGTTCATGTAAAACACATCCAGGGATATTGTCGAGTCCCATGGAAGCTGTATTCTTGGCATTGGACAATGCAGCTTTAACCTGTGCTGCAGTAATGCTGGGTGCCTAGCATTCCTACGGTATTGTGATTGGTCCTTTGGGGGGGGGTAAAGTTGGCACTGAATCTGTTGGTCAGTATGTTGGCAATATCTGTTGGCCCAGTATAGAAAGTACCATTGTGCAGTAACTCAGGGCAAACCTGGCTATTGCCCTGGAGATTCTTGCTATAACTATAGAAGACTTTGTGGTTGTTTTTAGTGTCTGCCGCAATTCTGCCTTCATAGCTGGCTTTAGAGGTTTTGATGAGGGATCTCAACTTTTTGTTGAGGCTAATGAGGGAGGTTTTTTCCAGTCTTGGGACTTCACCTTTTTTTGCAACAGTTTCTTCCTTCATTTGTAGAGTTTATTAAATGTCAGGGAACCACCAGATTCCTTTTTTTTTTTTTTTGAGGAGAGCATCTTGGTTCTTATGGTTAGTTCCATGCATTTATGTACGTGCTTGCACAGTGCATCGGTGTATGATTTAGCAGATATGCATCTATTTTCCATTGACATGGGTGCTGTGAAGTTAGCCACCTCTGTTTTTAGGAGCCCAAAGTCAGCTTTGGAGAAGTTTTTCATGGTGGTTACCTTCGCGGGGGATGTGGGTGAGCTGTGGATTTCAGATGACAAGAAATTATATCATTCTGCAAGTTGATATTTAGTATTGTTTTGTTCTTTTATTATTTATTATTATAGGATCATAGGAGGTTACTAGGCTATTGGTCCTGAGGCCCTTATAATTCTAGCAAAAAATGTAGCCTATGTTTAGACAAATCAGCACCTAACGTCCCCGTTCAGCAGGGACATGGGTGGAATCCCAGGGGTATATTTTCTGTTTCCCATCCAGTTATCCAGGTTGTGCTTAAAAAGGGGTAAATAGGTACTCTGCTCAAATGTGGAGATGGAGTCTATTCCATAGATGAGGGAGTCTCTGGGACACAAATCTGTCTTGCCAACAGATTCCTGTTGATGTCACAGACTAGGTTGAGGCCATGTGTGTGGGTTACTCGAGTGGAGCTTGACTTATGGATATGCAGCAGTCCCATCAATGTGGGATCCATGATCATCTTGTATGCCTGATAGAGATCACCTCTGAGAAGTCTGTATGAAACTGAGTAGAGGGATAGGGCTTTTAGCCTGTGTATGGTAGATGTTTGAGGCCCTAGATTCTCCTGGTGAGGAACCTCTGTAGACTCTCCAGCTGCTGCATGTGCTTTGTGAGGTAACTGCCTAAAGGTGGTTTGTACTCAATAATGGGCCTTATAAGAAAAGAATACAGGGATGCTATGACCTCCTTGTTCCTGGATGCGATACCCTTACTTATGAGGTGGGCCATGTAGAAGGCTTTCTGTACCACAGAAACGGCATGGTGGCCAAAAGTCAGGTTGCTATCAACCTGGGTGCCCAAATCCCTCACAACGGAGTACTCCACTCGAGTGACCCGCAATCAGTCATGAGAGACTTGGGCATCCAGGTTGATAGCAAACTTACTTTTGACCACCATATTGCCTCTGTTGGAAGGAAAGCTTTCTACATGGCCCACCTTATTAAGAAGGGTATCTCATCCAGGGACAAGGAGGTCATAACATCCTTGGAGTCTTCCCTTAAGGCCCATTATGGAGTACAATACCCCTTTTGCCAGGTACCTCAGAAAGCATGTGCAGCAGCTGGAGAGACAACAGATGTTCCTCACCAGGAGAATCCAGGGCCTCAAACATCTACCCTACACAGATAGGCTAAAAGCCCTGTCCCTCCACTCAGTCTCATACGGACTCCTCAGAGGTGACCTCTGTCTGGCATACAAAGCAATCTCAAAACCCGCTTTGATGGGGCTGCGGCATATCCACAAATCAAGCTACACTCGAGTAACCTGCACGGGTGACCTCAATCTGGTATGTGACAACAGAACTTGCTAGAGGGACAGATCTGTCCCAGAGACTCCCTCTTCATGTCAAGTAGAGTACCTCATTAACCCTTTTTAAAGAGCAACCTTGATAATTGGATGGGGAACAAAAAAAACACCCCTGGAATTCCACCTGTGTCCCTGCTGGACAGGGGCATCGGGTGCCGACTTGTCAGAACATGGCCTAATTCTTGGCTAGGCTTGTAAGGGCCTCAGGGCCAATAGCTTAGTAACTATGATCCTTTGAAGTAGAGACATATGTTTTTAGAATGTAATGATTTCACATATTCCCTACAGAGTACTCTGTCAGAAATAGTGGGTAAACAAATTATTTTAACCAAGGACATTGTTTTGCTTTTTTTGAGATAGGACACAGGACCTGAATTGCCTAGACAAAGTAAGGCCTTATTAAGTTAAGTTCTGGTGACTGCCAAAAAAGCAATTACTAGAAAATAAAAATCAAAGTCTAAACAAACTGTATTTGAAATGGTGAATATTGTAACAGAGATAATAGAAGTGGGATTCTTACAAAAAGGATATGAGCAAACTACATAGAAAAAAATGCTTATGGGAACAATGCATGCAGAGTCATGTTTAGAGGAGGAGTGAGGTTTAAGGTGAACACAGGAACTGAGATATTTATGCAATCTTATTTCAATGATAATTGTATAAAAATGTACATGATGTATGTTTCTAACAGTGAACATGTTAACGCGTCTGGTTTTCTTTTATGTAAATGTAGGCTTGCCTATGTCAACTGTTAATTCAATAAAAGTGTTTAAAAAAACTCTCCCTAACTTTACGCTGAAAGACAACTTTACAACCACTCACAGTGTGACTTCTTGGTTAACTAAATGCTGTAATTTCTAACATGTTGTATTCCTTTTTTGACAGAATACAGATAAGAAGCTTGGTCTAGAAGTGAAACATATATTTACAACTTCTGATGCTTTGAGGAACCTACAATGGAAAATCCCATTAAGAATACTACTGCCCAAATGCCTGACTTATGTCTTTATTTATATTTTGCTATTTCTGTTAGCCAGCCGGGAAAAGACCATTCATCAAATGGGCCTAGAGAGAAAAGATCCCAAAATGATACAAGTAAATAAAAAATGCACACATTAAATACATAGTAAAATATTAAACATTACATAAAATATTAAATGAGTACAGCATCCATACATAGCTAATTAAGCCCCTTGCACAGCAATCAGATACTGAATGCTTGAAAATGACATGCAGTGTTTAACTGAAGCATCTGCATGTTCTAGGCCATAAGCTATTGTATGTAAAAGATGTATTTATTGTACTACACCTTACTGCACTAGTTACTCCCAAGTGGTCCCTGTTGCAGCTGAAAACAGTCTGACCTCTATCAGTAAAAACTCTGTGAAGGCCTGGGAGCCGAAGCGCTAAGTGTACTAAATACATTTTCTATTAGCGTTGCTCTGTGACTGTGGCTGTTGTCGCTAGTGGTATTTTTTGTCTTTTTTTTATTTTGGTGGTATTTGTGACCTCTATCAGTAGCCTATTCAATAAAACAGGAAATGAAACACCACAATCTTTATTTAGCAACCTGAGCACAATGCTTGATCTGCACACTGTTGATGTGGACACTTTGCAAAAAAAAGTAAGCTTTTATAACTTGAGTACTCTGCAGCAAAGAAGTAGGTGTTAAGGCTGATAGAGATGTGTACAATCTGCAATGGTGTTTATCTGTTAGGAGCACATCTGCCCTGAAACACTCCTGGCAGGCTAAAATGGTTTTCTCAGTAAGCAGATGCGAAAAGAATTCTTAAGTTAAAGTACCTCTGTGCAAGTGCACAACACTGATTACAGAGTCAGAATGCAGGCTATGAAACATCTGCTTCAAAATAAATGTGCTGGAATCTGACAAACATTTGGTGGTATTTGCATATCAGTCTGCCCAAGCAAAGTGTGTGGATAAGCACATCAGAGTTATATTGTCTGCACATATTCGTAGTAACCCATCTCAAGAATACAATCGGGGAAATCTTACGTAGTGAAAATGTTTGTTTACTCATTTAATCAACTGGCTATCCTACATTTTTAAAGTTTCAAGAACAATTATATATCGTGCTTAGTGGATTGCCAGCTAGGCGTCACAAAAGTAAAGACATGTCCATGTAAAATACTAATCTGCATTGGAGTTGCAGTGTAGCAAAAGGTAATAGTGAGAGCACTGAACATGCTATAGCACACCCCATAAACTGTGAACCGCAATTTGATTGTGGAAGATGGGGGGGGGGGGGCAAGACAAGTACTGAAGCACTGTGTGTTAGTTTTGTGCAGAGAGTTAAGGCTACAAGTTACTAATGACCTTTATTCTGTAATCCAAGGTTTGATTCGGTTTCCATTTGCCTGCTGTGAGACTATGAGCAAGTCACTTAACTAGAAAGTGCTCCCAGGTCCCCTGGAAATGAGACACCTGCCTTACTGGGTTTACCTAGTTAAAATAAATTAACAAAAAATAAATTATCTCAAGGAGAAAAAGGCAGGTGACCTGAACAACAATGAGTAAGCAGGAATTCAGGATGTGGTAGGCAGTGGGCCATGGACAATAGTGTCTCTGTGTGTGTGTGTGTGTAGGAGGTGGAAGGGCAGTGGTCCTGGCACTAAGCAATAGGTATGAATATCACAGGAAGCGTAACCAATTATATATGTTAAAATTCAGTACACTTATGTTGTGGCCTTGTATCACAAAGTCTGAAGTGTCTCTATGCAATTCCCACCTCTCCTCCCTACCCTACTTCCACTCCTAGATCTGAATGTTCGTAATGAAAATCTACAACACAGCAAATACTTATGCATCCGTTTCCAGCGCTTAACCTTGGCTTATTTAGTAAGTAGTGCAAACGTACACACCATGTGCCTTTGCCATTTCTTTTCAAAAAGTACCTTAACCAAATGTATACAGATATATAAAATGATGTGTGTGTATATTGTATCTGTGCATTACTGTAGTCTGAGAAGCTGTTAAAAATGTAAATAAAACAAATGGTGATCCCACTCAACATTAGCTTCTGGGAAGTAAATAATCAAGGATGATTCACAGATATCATACAGATGGCAATTTGCCAGTATTGTGTAAATAACTGTGAACTTCAATCAATTACAAGGGAAGTGTTTGCCAAATTAAATTCAGCAGCAAACTGGTCAAAATATTTTTGGGTCAGGATCTTGCATATCTAAAACACTACACTCTTTCAAGTTTTCGTGCAACAACTATTCAATGGTTTCAGCACTTACCTCTCTTGTCAGGCATTCAAGGTGAAAGTGGGTGATAAACTTTCTTCAGCTACACTTACTTCATCTGCTGTTCCTTAAGATTTTATCATTGGCCCTCTGTCCTCCTTTACTCACTTGATTTCTAATCTCCTCACAGATATTCTCAAGCCTAAACATATCCGCTATGCAGAGGTTTTTTTTTTTTCTCAAGACAACTCACTTTCTCAAAACACATTATCTGTTTAGTATCAACCTTTAAATACCTTGGCTACAAATGATCTTTCACGAAGCATGATGCATCACACAGACCCTCAAACAATAAAATTTATAGGACTTGTTTTTGGTGTTGACAAGTTACCAGACTCCTTATTGCAGACAGCAGGGCTGCAACAGGCAAATGCATTCTTCAGCTCCAGCTAGGATACAGACTTCCTCTCAGCCTTGGCTTCTTAGGGGAAAAAATAACCTCCAACTACACATCTTTTCAAAGCAAAGCGTGACTGTTTAACCTTCAGTCTCTTCCCTCATAACACTACTGTGCGTCTCCTGCATATGCTTACTGGTTACCGGTGTGAGAATGTTGTGATCTTCTCCTTTAAAATTATCTACAAAATTCTCGCTTGTTTATCTTCTTCCAGGCATTCAATTAGATCTATCCCCTCTAGAACCTTCACTCACAGTTTAATAAAGCTCCTATTCTACAAAGAGCACAGAACTGTCTTAACATCTTCTCATGTATACTTCTTAGGCCTCAATCTCGGGGATAATTTACCAACGTATCAGAACAGCTCAACAAATCACAGGAAATACAAGCTAACTGGATAATAAGATGATTTATGCCTTGCTACCCCCTTGTGCTGTAACCCCTTCTCCACAAATTCAGACAGAAACTAATCTTTTTTCTTATAGAAACACTTTCTACTATCAGATTTCAATACCATCCCGATGAAACTAATAAGACGGCATGCTAATGCTATCAAATCACCAGACTGGCATTTTAAACTACAGACTTCCTAAAGAATTTGCTAATATTGTACACACACATTTGTCCAAGTACAACATGTTAATAACCTATCAATCACATCAGTCGTAACAGCAAATATTTTATTTCTATTTAACCTAAGCTGACTGTGGAAGTCCGACTAGGACAGAGCCTATTTTCAGCAGAGGCCCAGGGAGAAATGCTCCAGAAGCATGTCTTTGGATTGGGGGAGGAAACCGTAGTACACAGAGGAAGCCCACATGAATGAAGGGAGGACATACAGACTCCGCACAGAAGGCACCCCAGCTGAGAATCGAACCAGACCACCTCCTGCTGTGAAGTGACAACGTTAACCGCTGCACCACTGTGCCACCCATGGATACTTCATTTACATGACTCAGCATTATAGTTAACACCGTCCGTAGGTCTTTCTTGTCATGCTACTCATGCTTTATGGTTAAATATAGTAATGTTTTAAAACAATCACAAAATGTACATTCTAATATCTCATGCACTGCATGTTACTTTAATGGTTTAACTGTACCATTTCTAATTCCAAAACTTTGGCTGAAATGGGTAATTGGAAATTAGTCTACTACACTGGTTAAACTTCAAGCAAACTCAAGTACCACCTTGCATGCGTTCACATAAATTAAATACTGTAAACTCTTATATTTGTTTATTTTTATGTATTTCTATTCATTTGTTTACCAGAGTAGAGCACTGATCTCCACAGACTAAGTCCACGAGCGCAATCTGGTTACATTGTTAAACAAAACTTATGTACTCTCACCACAATAACTGGTTTTCAGTCAGCTTTGAATATGAAACTTCCAAGATAAATTAAGCCTCCTTTACCAGGAAAACTCAATTAACTAGTTTCCTCTTCGGGTTTCATGTGTGTGGCTTGAAATCAGAGCAAGCAGAACAATGCAGCCACTGGCACATCACACTACATCTACCATGAGTGCACAGGGAAGGAGACAAGATACACTAAAGAAGACAAACCTTCTCATCTAGACCTGCTTTAAGTATGTGTATATATATATATATATATATATATATATATATATATATATATACACACACACATACACATATATATATATATATATATATATATATATATATATATATATATATACACACACACACACACACACACACACACACACACACATACATATATACATACATATACACACACACACACACACACACACACACACACACACACACACAGAGTAACAGGAAAGCTTCCATCTTTGTCAAACAATGGGTCAATGTTGACGCTGACAATACTGTAATGCATAACCATGTTAACAGAATATAGAAGACCAAAAGGCTGAAGACAACAATGATGAACATCTAGACTTGCCTGCCCTACAGGACCCATGTTGGCACTTGTTCCTGGGTTTACTGGTAGGAATACTCAGTATTCAACATTTTTAGACGTTGTCTTCAGCATTTTGGTCTTCTACATTATGTTACCATGATTATGCATTTGAGGACTGTGGATTTCAACCTTGTGACAGACCACCATCTCAGCTTATCCACCTGGATGGGAAAATACCTCTGATAACAGAGGCTCCAGAGGAAGACCTATGAGCTCACATCCAGCTTGTAGTGTCAAAAGCACTCAGTAAAGCCCCCTCAGCAGATGTACAATGACCCTCTAAGAATGCATTTCTAAAAATTGCCCAAGTGGCCACTACTCTAGGTGAATGTGCTATTGGCTTATACGCCAGCATTATTACATATTTTGTAACAAAAAATAATACAGCCAGTAAGGTACTCAGATGAAATAACTCTGGATCTCAATTTGTTTGTAAAAAAAAAGAAGTTATGTACTCACCATAACGCTCCATCTGAGTAGGTAACTTCATTTGTCAGCAACCTGTGGGTATTGGATCCAACCTGGATCCAAGCCGGCAGCTTTCCAAGCTAAAGATCCGAGCTCTCAGCTCCTTCCCCTTACCCATAATACCCTGCTACCTCCCCTCCAGTCCTCAGATCAAGTTTGCCAATTTATCAACCAACAACAGTCAAACATACTCGAAAGAGAAACGCTAACCTGATGCGTAACAGAAGGAAAACATTCCGTTATGAATATGACCACGAAACAGGCTAGGGGGAAGGAGGGGGGGGTTGGTTGCTGACAAATGAAGTTACCTACTCAGATGGAACGTTATGGTGAGTACATAACTTCTTTATCTGAAGTAGTTAACTTCATTTGATCAGCAACCTGTGGGACAGAGTCCCCAGCTACCAAAAACCTGGGAGGTCCTCAAGGAAGGATATTCCGGAGCACTGCGGAGCCAAAGGCTGCCCTACCTCTGGATATCAGATCCAGCTTGTAATGAGAAATGAAGGTATGAGAAGAGGCCCAAGTTGCCACTGAACAGATGTCATCTAAGGGAACTCTTGACCAAAATGCTGCAGAGGTAGCCATAGAACGGGTAGAGTGAGCATGAACCCCCAAGGGTCCTGGCCGACCGGAAGCTTTATACACGTGTAAAATGCAGTGGGATATCCATCTAGCTACGGTAACTTTCGTAACTGGCTTGCCTAAGGATGGCTTAGCGAAAGACACGAAAAGCTGCTCCGATTTGCGAGAAGCAGCTGTCCTGTGCAAGTAAAATTGCAATTGTCTATGCACATCCAACAAGTGCAGTCTATATTCCCCTTTGTTTTGAAAGTTGGGGAAGAAAACAGGCAAATTGATGATTTGATTGATACTGGCCTCGGAGGCCACTTTAGGCAAGAATGAAGGATTAGTCCTGAGAGATACTCTGTCCTTATGGAAGACCAGGTACGGGAGTTTTGTACAAAGGGCTTGATGTTCAGATACCCTTCTAGCTGAAGTAATTGCAATCAAGAAGGCAGTTTTCCAGGATAAGAATTCTTAAGTCAACCAAAGCTGCAGATTCAAAGGGTAGACCCGTTAGGGCCTGAAGAACTAAAGTTAAGTCCCATGGGGGAACCGCATTCTTGACAGGAGGTCTTAACAGAAAGGTGCCTTTCAAAAAGGTCTTTAATATCTTAGCGGAAGTTAAGGGTCCAAAGTTGTCCCCAATGTGGAAATGAGAAATGGCAGCCATCTGAACCTTCACAGAACTGGACCCTTGATGGAAAATGTGGGACAGAAATTCAAGAACTGCTGGAATGGGAGCCGAAAAAGGGTCCAAATTCCCATGTTTGGCCCAGATGGAAAAACGCTTCCATTTACTCTTGTAAATCTTCCTGGTAGAGGGTTTATGTGCCGCTGCCAGAATAGATTTTACAGAAGACAAGATACCGAGAGTCCTAGCCACTAGTGGAACTGGATCAACCAAGCCGTGAGATGGAGGTCATCCAGGTTTGGAGTTTGCAATCCCGAAGGATGGGAGATCAGATCCGGAATGGGATCTAAGACCCAAGGAGGAGCTATGATGCGAGACCACAGATACGGGAACCAGATCTGACGAAGCCAGAATGGGGCTATGAGGATTATTTTGCTCCCCAACCGACGAGCTTTCTGCAGAAATTTCGTCATTAGTGGAAGAGGAGGATATGTATAAAGAAGACCGGGTGGCCAAGCATGAACCACAGCGTCTCTGGGACTCTCCCCCAGTGGGGGAATTAGAGCGAAAAATTTGCTGCATTTTGCGTTTGAAGGAGACGCGAAGAGATCGCAGCAAGGCTGACCCCATCTGAGGAAGATCTGTTTCACTACTAAGGGGTTTAGAGACCACTCGTAAAGTGTGAGGATAGAATGACTCAGATTGTCCGCTAGAATGTTGGACCGACGCAGAATGTGCGTTGCTATCAGAAAGCGGTTGGTGGAAATCGCCCATTCCCAAACTCTTATAGCCTCTCGACAAAGAGAGTAAGACCTGGTTCCTTCCTGTTTGTTGATGTACCAGACCACCGCTATGTTGTCTGTCTGAATTGCAATAGTCCCCGGAGGAAGAAGGTCCTGAAGGACTTGCAATGCTAATAGCACCGCCCTCATCTCCAGAACATTGATATGCAGAACGGTCTCTACAGGGGTCCACGTGCCTTGGACAGTTCTGCCCATGCAATGCCCCCCCACCCGAGGCGAGAAGCATCCGTGGTCAGCGTGGTTTGGGGAAGAGGCATCACGAACGGTCTCCCTTCCCGAAGCTCTCGGGAATGAAGCTACCAAAGAAGGGAGTTCCTGCAAACCCTGCTTAGGGGAATCGGTGAATCCAATGGGTGTAGGAGGAGGGACCATTGGACCTGAAGGGTCCATTGAAGGACTCATGTGCAGCAGAGCAAGAGGTGAAAGGCCGATGGCTGCCACCATGGATCCTAGGGATCTCAGAACTAATTCTGCGGGTGGGGCTGGGGACTGTAGAAGTGCTATTACATCGAGTGGCAAGGTGCATAACCTGTCCGCTGTCAGAAAGACCTTGGACTGAAGCTTGTTTATCCTGGCCCCTATGAAATCCACAACGTGAACAGGATGAAGAGAAGACTTCCTGAAATTTATGGTAATGCCTAGGTGATGGGCCAAAAGTAAAGAATAATCCCTGGCAGAACAGAGTCTAGGTACAGAAAGACCTGAATTCCCTGAAGTCGTAGGTGGCCTGCCACAACTGCCATGACCTTGGTGAACACCCTGAGTAACCTCTGGATATTATTTGGAGCACCCAGCGATCTGTAGTAATGGACTCCCAACTTGCTAGATGCTCCGAAAAACGCCCCCCGACTGCCTCCAGAGAGGGACAGTTGGACAACCCCTCAGGGCTGCTATGCGGGTCAGCCGGAGAAGGGTTCTCTCGACCTGAAATTCTTCGGCCCCCCTCTGCCTCTGGGCCAGTGTCCACCTTGTCCTCACCTGCCTCTGAAGGACGAAGGGTCCGGAGCAGGACAGGACTGCTGAGACTTCCAGAACCACATCTTCTTTTGTCCTCTCTGGTTCCTTGAGAAGGACCTTTGAGGAGCAGAGAAGCGGATTCCGACGGCAGACAGCATCTTCCCGTCTTTCTCGCTCTGGAGTAGCGTGTCAGGGACGGTTTTTCCAATTAGAGTAGAACCGTCAAAGGGAGCGTTCGCGAAGGACACCTTGAAGGGTTCCGAAAAGTCGCAAAGATGGAGCCAGGCATGGTGCCGCAAGGCAACCCCTGCTCCGCTGGCTCTAGCCACCCCCTCCGTGGCATGGGAGAGAAGCTGCATAGAAGTATTTGATATTGACTTTAGAGTGGCCATGCGAGCCGATAAAGTTTGTTTGTCCTCAGCCGCCATGGACTCTGGGGGAGACCCAGCGTACTCTTTTATCAGATCCCGCTGAAGCCTAATGACATGAGCCAGATAATTCAGTGCCCTTATAGAAAAGGTGGCTGAAGCAAACATCTGCTTTCCAATGCGGTCCATCGTCCGAGACTCCTTATCAGGAGGATGGACAGAGGAACTTTTTTGTGCCAGTTCCTTTTGGTGGCAGTCGCCACCACCATGGCATCTACCGGGGAACATTATTCCATGCCGGCTTGTCAGAAGGGGGGACTAAGGATTTTATCCGGTCTCCTAGGGATTGGCTCCACAGTGTCTGGCTCCTTCCAAGCCCTGGTAGTAATCAAGTCTACCAGGGGGTCGGCCGGGGGGGACACTCAAGAGGTAGACAGGCCTGCGTCAAATGCCTCCAGAAACACAGACTCATCCGAGGAAGGTTTCTGGGCTGACCACCCCCCTCTTATGCGCAGCATCCCCATAATGTCTCCAAAGGAGACGTCCTAAAGGGGTGACCTGGGGGAACCTTCCCCTAAGTCAGTGTCCTCCGTGAGGGACTCGGGGAAGTCCAAGTGCCTCCTCTTACACTTTCGTTTGTGAGGGACCTCCTCGGCGGGACTGTCCGAGGAGGGCTCACCAACGTGGTCCTGTTCCTCTATGGGAACTGACTGGGGCGCAGACGCAGGCTGTCCCTGGGGCCAGACGATGGAAGACAGGCCCATATGCGAGGGAGTGAAGGGTGGATCCGTAGCACGGACAGGGGACTTCAAACCCCTCGACAGCACGCTCTCCACCACATTGAAAGCCGAAGGTGAACCACTCTCCCCTGGCTCTGAGAGTAGTCCCCTCGGCTCCGACGTGAGGACCAGTGCCGGAGCCAACGCGATCGGACCCGAAAGGGAAGTGTGCTCTGACAGCAACGGAGCCGAAGACACACTCACCCTTGCGGATCCGAAGCTCGGCTCTCGGCCCCAAGAGCTCAGATCCGAACGATGACCCGATAAACTCGAGGGTAAGGCCGGCGAAGTAACAACTACTATTGGTGTCGACTCCCCAGCTCCGAGACGACGCGGACCCGACTGCTCCGAAACCAGATAGTGGATCGGAGAAGGAGCAATGGGTGCAAAGAAAGGGGCCGAGCTCCCTTCCGGCGGGGGGAGGCAGGAGCACTCCCATCTGCATCTGGGCCTGCAGGAATCGACGCATCATCCAGTCCATATCTGCGTTGGATAGACTCCTGGTAGACCTAGAAGTCATCGTCAATGCAGGCCGGGAAGGCCGCCTAGACGACCTCGAGAGTGACCGGGACTTCTCCTCCGGCTCCGGAGAGAAGCGTGGAGAACGCAGCCGAGAGGGGGAAAGACCTGGAAACCCTCACGGGGGAACAAATCAAATTTAGCCGGTGGAGCCGAAGGGGCTGATTCAGCCCACCGCTTATGGCTCTTGTGCCCATCCCTCTCCTTTTCCTTCTCTCTGTGCCCCTTCTCTTTCTTAGAAGAGTCCCCCTCTCCCTAGGAAACAGCGGGAGGTTGAGTCCCAGCCAGGCGAGGGGGAGCTGAAGACTGGACAGTCGCAGCTGCGACTGGCGCCACTGAGGGAGAGGAGGAAGAAGAATCCGGGGGCAAGAGTCCCGCCAGGATTAGCTTGTTTCTCCTGTCCCTCAGAGCCCGGGCTTAAAGGCCGCACAAATCTGGCAGCCCGATGTTAAGTGGGCTACCCCCAGGCAGAGAACGCACTGAGTGTGGCCATCCACTGGGGACAGCTTATGACCACACTCAGCACACTTTGAAAAAATGGCCTTAGGGCCCTCAGCCTTCACACACAAGCACACACCCTAACACACACAGTAAGGGGAAGGGAAAACACTAATTTACCACTAAAAGTAATTAAAAAAATGGTGTAACTTAACTACGGATCTACCACACACACACACACACACACACACACACACACACACACACACACACACACACACACACCAAAATCGCTATGATTTCAACAAAAAAACTCCTAAATTCCTCTCACCTAAAACGCTAATAGCTCATCCCTTATGCTTCAGAAGCCACGGCAAACGAGATCTGAGGACTGGAGGGAGGTAGCAGGGTATTATGAGTAAGGGGAAGGAGCTGAGAGCTCGGATCTTTAGCTTGGAAAGCTGCCGGCTCGGATACAGGTCAGATCAGATACCCACAGGTTGCTGATCAAATGAAGTTAACTACTTCAGATCATGGGGCAACAAAGTGCGAGTTTTTCCTAGTTGTACTAAGTCTGTCCACATACCATTTTAGTCACCTGTAGACATGCATGCAGTATAATGTATATCCCCATCTTAACAGCTAGAAAAACATTACAGCCAAACTACAGATTCAGGTCTGAATTTCTAGTGGCCATTTTTTCCTTTGCAGTCTGCAGTGTTCCAGATTCTTCAGCCTCAACCATTCCTATCAGCTCTATCTCGGGGCATTAGGCCTCATGGTGACTGCCGTTTACATAGTTCCTTATATGAGATTTTGCTTGACAATATTCCATTCAACTCAAAATGTGGCGATCTTAGACACTGGATCCCATGTCTCATCAGATAAAAACTTCTTGGGCATGTGGGATTCATTTACAGTGGAGACTTCATAGGCTGAATCTCACTCTGGGCATTTCATTCCAAATTCCTGTCCCTGTAGTGGCTGTCATTGTTGCCTCTGCCCAAGTATGGGGATGTGAGGGGCACTGTCAAGGGTAAACAATCAAAGGAATATGGTGTCAGGTGGAGGTTAAGTCTGCACATTTTGGAAATAAGGGTGGTCCTTCTCATTTTGTGTGTGTTCTAGACTACCCATCCCCAAGATGCAGTTACCTTTCATAATGAAAATATATCGGTCGTTTAGTACATAAATGGAGAAGTTCAATCCTACCGTCTTCTATTGGCACGTGTAAGAGTATAGAAATGGACTGTGTCAACAAATCATTTTTAACCTTCCATATTCCTGGGAAGACCAGATGCCTAATGGACTGGTTCAACTGCTGTCATCTTATACACTGAGTGGTCTGTTAGCCTTTATGTATTATGGAAGGGCTCCCACCATTGCAGGAAGACTTTATGTAAACTCTTTGCATTCCTATCCAGTGCCAAATGTATCAACTTCTCTTGTATCATATACCACCATCTCCAGAGAATAGACCCAGAGATAATCTCATCCATAAATGCCCCAGGATTCCTTTTACACTTTCCCTTTTTCACTTTTTTTTTTTATTCCAGTGTTAATTCAGATAGACAAAATAGAACACATGCAAAAAGAGTCTATACTCGTGGTCTTAGTCTGGCCTCAGCACGTGGATTTATCTCAGAGATATTTTTGCATTGGAGACCCTCCAAAGCCCTACTGATTAACCCATTTCACAAGACTTTCCTAGTCTTTTTCTCTCCCTTTGTCCAACCACATGATGACTCCAGTTGCATTAATAGCCAGGGACTCTTCATTCTTAGATCCACCCAGAGGTATAATTAAAAAAATCTTTGCTATTTGAGCAACTTCTAAACATCTGCTATTTCAGCAGTTTTAGCCATCAACAAGTCTTTTGACTTTTCCTGGTTAGGGGTCGCCACAGCAGAACTCCGGTCCACTAATGATTGGCAGTGGATTTTTACGGAGCCGAGTTGCCAGCCCGACACCCAACCTTCAAAGAAGGCACACGCATTCATGCACGCACCTACCTGCATTTCTTTAGGCGTCACTTGACCACGGGGAGGACGTGCACACTCCGCACAGAAGGCGCAGCTGAAAATCAAATGGGAGAACCTCTTGCTGTGAGAAGACAATGCTAACCACTGCACCACCATGATCAGCAGCTTTAGCCATACCTTGTAAAAATCTGAAAAAAGTCAAAGTTGATGAAATTCCATTTTTATCTTGAATGTAACAGTAAAGTTCCAATACTTCATCTTCGGTTCTCTTTCCTTTTCCTTAAAAAAAATCACAAAGTTTTTTTTTTTTTTTTTTTTTTAAAGATACCTTCCATTTATGGCGCCTTTCAGGTATTTGTGCGATCTGGTAGCAGATGTATTTACTCAAGAAAAATTAGCAGTTGGCTCTAAAGAAAACTAAAGCTTAATTGAAGACTATCTTGAAAGACTGTAATTCTAGGTGGCCATTACATCTCCTAAAAGAATTTTTGAAATGCATGACTTATGTTAAACCTCTATACCCAGTCTTCCTTAGGTGTAGTGTCACTGCAGACTAATCATTCCCTTATGCCCAATGCAGGCACTGAGATAAATCTTAAATCAGCAGCTTGCCTGTATGTTTTTTTTTAACTATTCAGAGGGTGAACAAGCTTTGCTGGACAGAGTTACTAGACTACACTGTATAAAAGTTAAGTATCTACAGGGGATGCAGCCAAAACTTTGCAGTATTCAATGTTATTCCCAAGAATTGAAAAAGACTCTGTAGACACTCCACAGCTATAACTAAACTGTCTAAATCTTGGGTAGCTAGGAACCAGTCATCTAGGTACAGAAATGGCAGAATTTGCTACAGTCTCTGGTTCATTAAACTTTTAGACCTACACTTGGTAAACATACTGACAGTTGAGCTGAAGCACAATGGAAGAGTCTAGACAGAACATTAGTGGCCTGTACTGTACACAAAAATGTAAAAATCTCATGGACTCTGTGGCAATACTGGAGAATAGTCAGAGGCCCAAAGAACACATCCATTCCCAGTCTTACATATAAGGGGAAATGGGCTGAACTGTGACCATTCAGACAGCTTGTTTGAGAATAAACTTGCTTAGTTTAAGTCCAAAGCTGGCCTAAGGTTCTTGGTCTTTTTTTGGAACTTAAAAGTGGAATGATATATGAATCCTTTTTGGTCAGGTTAGGCCTCTTGGATTCCTCATCTGCTGATGAGGTTTGAGACCTCTTTTTTTGCTTTACTCTTCTAGACAAGTGGGACATTTGGTAATGGGAGACAAGGGGTATGGAAGAGAATTGTGTAACATCACAGCAGTACTGTCCAAGTCCATTTATGTTATTATGGCCAGCCTACAAATGAAAGTGAAGACAGTCAAGCAAGGCCACTGGACTGACCAGCTGCCCCTCCCCACAAGAGACCTATGGTACCCCTGCACTTGCCATTTATTTTGTCTCTCATCCAGCATTTACTCTGGAAGTTGCCACACATTCGGAGCTAAGCACTTTCACTAATCCTTCAGCTAAGCCCAATAAATTACTCCTGCTCGGAGTAACTCAGAGAAAAGAAGACAAATGTGTTTAAAAAAATGAATAGGAATTACCGCAGCAGCAGGCACTTTTGCCATAAAAAAGCTTCCCTAGGGATGGGCAGGGTGGCATTCTCCACCCCTTCTCCCAAGGCTGACGAGTAGTTCTCCCTTGTCCACCAAGGGCACTCCAACAGCTACAAGTCTAACCTTCCAGTTCATGGTGGCTGTACAGACTACACCAGCATGACCCAAGGAAAAAGATGGTCACCCACCTGTGGCTGAGGCAGTTTAGCAGTCTGCTGTAACGGTAAAGGCTGTTTAATAATTTTATTCTCTTTGTGGCTGGAAGAAGAAGCAGACAAATTGCTAGGATGTTCCTTGGTTAAGTGAAAAAGTTGCCAGATTCCCAGGGAAGCTTGGCAGTAAAACGATAAGTTGCAAAAATTTTACTTGTTCCCTTAACAAACACAGTAAAAATCACTTTAAAACTACACTTTACTTTTAAGAAGAGGCAAAAGCAAAATACTCAACTGTATTTATTCTGCTGCATTTATTACTGCTTGACAGTAGCCGGATTAAATTTTAATGGTTATTCTAAGCCTTCTGGTTTAAGCACTTGAGCTTCAGACCAGTTGTTTTACATTAAGAGGTTTGTGGTCTGCACTGTTGTGGCAGGATAGGTAGCTCACACCCTTCTAATTTGGGAATTGCTGATTGAAGGCTCAGTGTCTGTTATTCTGAAAGTGTATTAGTTCAGGTTTAAGCACTTGGGCTTCAGGCCAGTTATTTTTCATCAAGAAGGTTTGTGGTCTGCACTCTTGTGGGAGGAGAGGCTAGATTCTGCCCTTCTGACCTGGGAATTTCTGGTTAAAGGCTTATTGTGCCTGCCTATCTGAACAGTTTCTTTCTGAAATTGGTGCATCTTGTTTGCTGTAGCATAGACTACATTCAGGTATGCTGAATCTGGCTTTGTTTGTATAACTTTAGTACTAATCCAAGCAATCTTTTTTGGAGAAGGTTCCCCTGCACCCTAGTGCCAGGAGTGTGCAGTTAGAACTTGTCTGACTGAAGACTGCTGGAAAAGGGCTCAGTTCTGTACTTTTTTTACTGGGAAATTGGGTAATTTGTTTAAATCAGTTCGCTCGTTTTCTATTGTTATATATATATATATATATATATATATATATATATATATATATATATATATATATATAAAATATTGTACTTTATTCATCTGCTTTTACTGTATTTGTGTTTCTTTCTACTTTATTTTGCTTTTGCTGCCTGTTCTTAGAAGTACATAATTGCATTTATTCTGCTGCATTTATTACTGCTTGTTAGTAGCCTGATTAAATTGCAACTGTTACTCCAAGCCTTTGGTTGAAGCACTTGGGCTTTAGACCAGTTGTTTTACATTAAGAAGGTATGTGGTCTGCACCGTTGTGGCAGGACAGGTAGCTTACATCCTTCTAAGTTGGGAGTTGCTGATTGAAGGCTTAATGTCTGTTATTCTAAAAGTGTACTAGTTCTGGTTTAAGCACTTGGGCTTCGGGCCAGTTATTTTACATTAAGAAGGTGTGGTCTGCACTCTTGTGAGAGGAGAGGGTAGCTTCTGCCCTTCTGAGCTGCCTGCTTATTTGAACTGTTTCTTTCTGAAATTGGTACGCCTTGGTTGCTGTAGCATATACTAAATTCAGACCTGCTGAATCTAGCTAGCTTTGTTTGTATAACTTGAGCACTAATCCAGACCATCTTTTTTGGAGAAGGTTCCCCTGCACCCTAGTGGCAGGAGTGTGCAGTTAGAACTTGTTTGATTTAAGAGTGCTGGAACAGGGCTCAGTTTCTAGCTTTTTATTGGTTAAGTTGTTTAAAAATCAGTTTGGTCATTTGCCACGTTATATTAAAAAAAAACTTTATAGTGTCGGGAATAGTTTAACCCTAGCTAAGCGGTGATGCATAAAGTCTGCTCTTCAAATTTTCTCTTAGAACGAGCCAGTTTTTTTAGTTTAGCAGTCAAATCTGTTTCTTTGAGCTCACCACTTGTTCAGAAGTCATTGTAAGCACTAAATAAGCTACAAATTACTACAGCACTCAACTTTCCTCACTTGTCTAGAGGAAAAAGTTTTTAGTACTTAATAAATAAGCACCTATCCAGGCATGTCCAAGGGTCAGCTCCTGGTGTTTTTTCCTAGCTACCTGATGAATATGGGCATCTTGGGGCAATGCAATAATCGCCTCATGTACACAGACAACCCTCTCCTCCTACAACCCAACACTACAACCTGTGAGAGATGCACTTATATAGCCAAACTGGAAGCAAAGCTCTCTTCACCCAAGACTGGACTAGACAGTCAAGAGGAGAAGGTAAACACTTGCACCACACCACACTCATCACATAGTACACCACACTCATCACATAGTCCCTCAAAACCTACACCACCAAAACACACACACATAGAAACACAAAACACACACCTACATTAATGGAGGCTCTCAATAAAATCTGCTCAAGGAACAGACTTCCAAAGCAGTAGCGCAAGCAACCTCCACCCCCCCAACACAACCCAAATGACACAGCCCACAAACTCAGTGTGCCACTCAACCACAGCCCATAAGGCATAACAACGTACCCAACACTCTAGTCATAGGTGACTCTATAGTCAAGCACACCGATGTTCCACTCACCAGGCTAAACAACAAGAAAGTTACCGTCAGCTGCCTGTCGGGAGCTAGGATCCGCCAAATACCACATGCATTCAGGTCGTGCCACAAGTACAAACATGACTGTCATTGTCCATGTTGGTGTGAATGACCAGAGATGTACCTCCTTGGACTACATGAAAAGGGACGTGAAGGAGCTCTCCAATCTTGTAGCCCAGGCAGGTATGACCCTAGCCCTGAGTAGCATCCTACCATCACCCAGAATGATACCACAAGTACAAGGACAAAATGATGGACTTAAAACAATTGGCAAAGCTTCTGGTGTCATTCTAAGGGGATCCAGTATCTGTCTATCTGGGATGACATGATCGACAGACCATGATGCTTTGTCAGAGATAGCCTGCACCAGTCACCCTTGGGATTCCAGATACTGGCTAAGGCTCTTGCCACCCCTATAGTCCCTTTTTTTCGGCAAGGTTCAAATGACAAATTCACCACCGTAATAGGTACAAGCAAGCAAAATCCGAGGTAATGCTACTCAATGCCAGAAGTCTAAACCTCAAAATGCATTCACTTGAGGCACTCCTTAAAATGGAGAACATCGACATCTGTGCAGTGACAGAGACCTGGTTCAAGGCTCCAGAGGGTACCCCTGCATTACCAACCTACAATTTATACCACACCTTTCGGCCACCTAACTTGGACCGAAACACTAAAGGTGGAGGCATGTCCATATTCATTAAGGATATCCACACCACCAGGTTAGTTGCTCAGCTTAATACATCCGAGATTATCCAAGTGCAACTAACTCTAGGCAAGACCGCAATCCAAATTGTAAGTTGCTACAGATACCCCACCATGCCTCAGGGCTCCCACTCCTCATTTCTTGATGCACTGGAAATATTAGGGTATAACCCAACACCCTAATAATGGGCGATTTCAACTGCCCCAATATTAAGTGGGAAAACTACTCCTGTACTAACTCTTTTGCTCAACGTTTTTTGGAATTCATAAATTCCAACGCCTTGGATCAACTTATCCACACCCCCACCAGGGGCAGCAATATCCTAGACCTGGTCATTACCAACATGGGTGACCAGTGTTCCACACCAGAGATCAATTCCTCGTTGGTCAGATCCAACCACAAGCTAATCACCCTAGACATCCACATCCTGCCCCACCCCCTATTAGGGAACCTACCGTAAAAATTTTCTCTAAAGCCAACTTTACGCTTCTCAAGACAGAAGTGGCAAACTTCACGACACCCATGCAAACGGACAATAGAGGTACGACTGCGGAATCCAACACAAATGCACTTTATAAGCACTTACACGAGTGCATGGATCGTGCTATCCCTAACAGAACCAAGATGCTATCCTCCAAAAACAGGAAGTCAATCTGTTGGTCCCCTACCATAAACAAACTCTACAGCAGGAGAAAGAAACTGTTGCAAAAAACAGTAAAATCCATGACTGACCCTCAGTAAGAAGCTGAGATCCCTTATAAAATCCTCCAAAGCTAGTTACGAAAACAAAGTCACCACTTATTCTAAAAACAACCACAAAGCATTCTATAGCTATGCAAGAATCTCAATGACAACACTCAGATCTGCTCCAAGTTACAGTACAATGGCACTAAATATACAGAACCAACTGATATTACCAATATCCTGGCAGACAGGTTCAGTGCTAACTTTACCCCTCTCAACCCCCCCTAAAGGGCCCATCTCTATACCGGAAGAACGCAAAGTTCCTGTAATCACGGCTGCACAGGTAAAAACCACACACTCCAAAGCCAAGAACACAGCATCCATGGGACCTGACAACATTCCAAGCTGCGTTCTACACAAACTACAGAATGAACTGGCACCCCACCTAGGCACCATGTTCAATCATATCCTCACCTCAGGCTTTGTGCCCACTGAATGGCGTACAGTGACTGTTATCCCACTCCAGAAAGGGGGAGTCACCATGGACCCCAGGAACTACTGCCTTATTAGCTTAACAAGCCTGGTGTGCAAGGCCATGGAACTTATAAACAAACTAAGAAAAACGAAAATATCCAAACCCAGAAAAAGCCGAATGGAGTAAATAACCAAGAGCACTGCACCAAAAATAAAAATCCAACAGTTTTATTCCACCGCTACAAGAGTTTAGCGGTTTCGTCAAAAGTACATAAAATTGACTTCTTCAGAACTACATGACACACAACGCTGATTTAAATAGCCTACCCTACTCAATTAGTCAAACAAGATGTCATTTCCTGCTAAAAAAAGTATGTCATTTCCGGTTAGAAAAGGACCATGATATTTTGAACTACCTTGATGTGACCATCAGGAAGGATTATTCCAAGGGGAGATTCACCTCACATCTTTATAGGAAACCCAAGTACTCCAACTCTCTTTTGCACTTTGAGAGTTGGCACCCCTTGCACCAGAAGAAAGCCCTTGTGAAGGGACAATGTGTTAGATTGGCCAGAATGGTATCTGAGGATATTGATTTTCTTAGAGAGAGTGCAACCTCCTACTGGGTATGTTACAGAAAAGAGGTTACCCCCCCCTCAATTTGTTAAGGAAATAATAGGCGAAGTCCAACAAAAAAACGAACTAATGGGGTTTATAGAACATTATTGGACAACCCTTTGGGTCTAACCAGGCCCCTAGCAACTGAGAGAATGAACAACTATAGCAGGGCATTAGTGTTACCTTTCACTACTAACTTTTTTTGACATCAAAAGCATTATTTGTGATTGCTGGAACATGTTTCGTATTGATGAGAATATCATGAATAAACGAAGTGAAAAACCCCTGGTGGTGTACAAAAAGTGTACATCTTTTAAAGGTTTAGTTGTAAGAAAAAAGGTGGCATCTGGACTAGGTGGTACTTTCAAATGTGGAAGATGCACCCAATGTTCTTTTGTGATTGATGCCAAATTTATTAAACTTAGGAATTTTGGTAAAATCACTACACATAAAAAAGTACTATTGTTAAACCAAGGGGGTTGTATATGTTGCATCCTGTACAGGTTGCGACTGTTACTATGTGGGTAAGACTATCCGAGCTTTAAGACAACAGATCTGTCAACACGGTTATGTTCAACACAGTTATGATATTAACAAACATAGGGAGACCAACGCTTTATTTAAGCATATTAAATTATATCCCACACACTGTTTCAAGTTTTTTGTATTAGAGCAGGTCGACTTTGGTACAAGGGGTGGACCTGTTGATGATTTTCTTGAATTTTTAGAGCTCAAGTGGCAAATAAGGTTAAATGTATGTGCACCACCTGGGCTCAATGATAAAATTTCTATTAGTTCTATGTTAAAACTAAAAGCTGTTTTTTTATGTAATGTTTTTAACATAAGCTTTATTTTGGGGGGATCAATGGATCAATAATTCAATTTTATTTTAGTGGGGTGGTACTTTTTCAGCATGGAATGATATCTTTTTCTAACAGGAAATGACATACTTTTTAAGCAGGAAATGACATCTTTCTTGTTTGACTAATTGTTGAGTAGGGCAGGCTATTTAAATCAGCATTGTGTGTGTCATGTAGTTCGGAAGTCAATTTTATGTACTTTTGACGAAAGCGTTAAACTCTTATTGTGGTGGAATAAAACTGTTAGATTTTTATTTTTGGTGCAGTGCTCTTAGGTTCATAGGTAGGTACTAGGCTATCAGCCCTAGGGCTCATACAAGCCTAGCCAAAAAATGTACCCTGGCTTTCGCCAACCAAGAAATTTATTTTCCTGTGCCCCTGTCGAGCAGAGCCACAGAAGTGATCCCCGGGGTGAATTTCCCATTTCCCATCCAATCATCAAGATTTTTCTTGAAGAGTGCTAATGAGGAGCTCTGTTTGACATAGATAGGTAGTCTGTTCCAGAGTATGGGAAGTCTTTGGGACAAGAATCTATCCCTCCAGCATGTTCTGTTTATTGTGGTGACAAGGTTTAAGTCCCTAGAGCGTGTAGCTCGGAGGGATTGGGATTTCTTTAAGTGGAGCATGTCCAACAGCTCTGGGTTTGACATAGATGTTTATGTTAGGCAGAGATCGCCCCTGAGTAGGCGATATGCAATGGAGTAAAGCTGTTGTTTTTTGAGACTGTCTGCATAGGGCATCTGTTTGAGGCCAGTAATCCTCTTTGTGAGGTATTTCTGTGGTTTTTCCAGTTGTTGTAGATGTCTTGTGAGGTACATACCAAAAGGGGCATTGTACTCTATAATGGGTCTAATGAGTGATGAGTAGAGGGGAACTATGACCTCTTTTTTTCTGGATGAAAATCCTTTTGTGATGACATGAGCCACGTAGAAGGATTTCATGACCACTGTGGCGATGTGATGATCAAAGGAGAGACTACTTTCCACCTGTGTCCCAAGGTCTCTTATTACATTTTCAGCATTAAGTAGACTACCAGCTATGTGGTAGTTCATGGGTACAGAGTTTTTACCAAAGGGGATGACAATACACTTTTTGGCATTGAGCTTCAGGCCATGGCTTTGACACCAGGTATCTGTCTCAGTGAGGCCCTTTTGTAGTTTGTCCACATCGTTAGGAGTTCGATTATGGCTCCTAGTTTGCAGTCATCTGCAAACTTTGTTAGCCAAAGACCTTCTGTGTTGGCCTGCATTTCAGAGAAGTAGATACCAAACAAGAGAGGACCCAGGACTGAACCCTGTGGTACTCTCACTTGTCACTGTTCTGATGTTGGATTTGGAATCCACTACTTTCACAGTGTGGGTTCTGTCCGTGAGCCAGTTGGCAACCCATCTTGTGACACAGGGATTTATACCTAGTTTAGTGAGCTTATCTAGAATTCCAGAGTGGGGGATGGTGTCGAAAGCCTTGGCGGGATCTAGATAAGCTGTGTGAACCATTTTACCCTCATCTATGGCTTTGGTGACTGCTTCAAAGAAATCAATCAGGTTTAGGGGACATGATCTGCCTTTTACAAATCCAAACTGGGTAGGGTCCAGAGTTTGGGGATTACCAATGTCTTTGTTTATGAGTTCCACGACGATACATTCCATGGCCTTGCAGACCAGGCTCGTCAGGCTAATGGGGCGGTAGTTCCCGGGGTCCATTGTGGCTCCCCCTTTGTGGAGTGGGATAACTGTTGCAGTGCGCCATTCAGTGGGTACAAAGCCTGAGGTGAGGCAATGATTGAACATGGTACTTAGGTAGGGTACCAGTCCATTCTGTAGTTCATGTAGAACGCAGCCTGGGGTATTGTCAGGTCCTATGGATGCTGTGTTCTTGGCTTTGGAGAGTGTTTTTTTTTTACCTGTGCAGCGGTGATTATAGGAACTTTGCATTCTTCCGGTATAGAGATGGGCCCTCTAGGGGGTGAGGGGGGTAAAGTTAGCACTGAACCTATCTGCTAGGATGTTGGCAATTATCAGTTGGTTCTGTATATTTAGTGCCATTGTGCTGTAACTCAAGAGCAGATTTGAGTGTTCCCATTTAGATTCTTGACATAGCTATAGAATGCTTTGTGGTTGTCTTTAGTCAGTGGCAATTTTGTTTTCGTAACTAGCTTTGGAGGATTTTATGACTGATCAGAGCTTCTTACTGAGGTTGACCAGGGAGTTCCTCCAGTCATGGGATTTTACTTTTTTTGCAACAGTTTCTTTCTTCTGTTGTAGAGTTTGTTTATGGCAGAGGACCACCAGATTGGCTTCCTTTTTTTGGAGGATAACATCTTGGTTCTATTAGGGATAGCATGATCCATGCACTCGTGTAAGTGCTTATAAAGTGCATTTGTGTAGGATTTGGCAGTCATACCTCTATTGTCCGTCTGCATGGGTGTCATGAAGTTTGCCACTTCTGTCTTAAGAAGTGTGAAGTTGGCTTTGGAGAAGTTTTTTTACGATGGTTTCCCTAAATGGGGCTGGGGGTGGGATGTGGATGTCTAGGCTGATTAGCTTGTGGTCGGATCTGACCAAACGAGGAATTGACCTCTGGTGTGGAACACCGGTTTCCCATGTTCCCTTGGTTATTTACTCCATTCAGCTTTTTCTGAACTTATAAACAAACAAAGACACTGGTAATCTCCAAACTCTGGACCCCACCCAGTTTGGGTTTGTAAAAGGCGGATAATGTCTCCTAAACCTGATGAAACTTATCTGAAAAAGTCACCAAAGCCATACACAAGGGTAAGGTGGTTTACATAGCCTATCTAGATCTTGCCAAGGCTTTTGACACCATCCCCCACTCTGGAATTACAGACAAACTCACTAAACTAGGTATAAATCCCTATGTCACAAAATGGGTTGCCAACTGGCTCACTGACAGAACCCACACTGTGAAAGTAGCAGACTCCAAATCAGACTACCACAGAGTTCAGTCTTGTGTTCTCTCCTGTTTGGTATCTACTTTTCTGAAGTACAGGCTAACACAGAAGGTCTTTGGCTAACGAAGTTCGCAGAGGACTGCAAACTAGGAGCCATAAATTGAAACTCCTAACGATGTGGCCATCCTACAAAAGGGCCTCACTGAGGCAGATGCCTGGTGTCACAGCAATGGCCTCAAGCTCAATGCCAAAAAGTGCATGGTCATCCCCTTTGGTAAAAACTCTGTAACCATGAGCTACCACATAGGTGGTAGGCTACTTAACACTGAAAGTGTGACAGCAGACCTTGGGACACATGTGGACAGCAGTCTCTCCTTTGATAATCACATTGCCACAGTAGTCCGGAAATCCTTCTACGTGGCACACATCACAAACATTTCTCATCCAGGAAAGAAGGGGTCACTGTTCCTCTCTACTCCTCACTCATTAGACCCATTATAGAGTAAAATGCTCCTTTTGGTATGTACCTCACAAGACATCTACAACTGGAAAAGCTGCAGAAATAACTCACAAAAAGAGGATTACCGGCCTCAAACAGATGCCCTACGCAGACCATCTCAAAAAACTCCAGCTTTTACTCCGTTACATATCGCCTACTCAGAGGCGATCTCTGTCTAACATACAAAGCTATGTCAAACCCAGAGCTAGTGGACATGCTCCACTTAAAGAAATACCAATCACTCCAAGCTACACGCTCTAGGGACCTAAACCTCGTTACCACAACAGAACATCCTGGAGGGATAGATTCTTGTCCCAGAGACTTCCCATACTCTGGAACAATCTACCTATCTATAGTAAACAAAGCTCCTCATTAGCACTCCAAGAAAAATCTTGATGCTTGAATGGGAAATGGGAAATTCACCCCGGGGATCACCTCTGTGGCTCTGCTCGACAGGGGCATAGGAATTTTCTTGGGTGGCGAAAGCCATGGTACCTTTTTGGCTAGGCTTATATAGGCCCTAGGGCCAATAGCCTAGTACCTACCTAAGAACATTACAATTACTTGGCTACAACCACCAACAAATAATGCTGCAATGTAATCTGAAATTCATTCTTGATAAACAAGGAATAACAGTATGGAGACTAGGGTTAAACAGTAAAGGATCATAAACAGGTCTACATGACTCCCTGAAGAAAGGTACAGGATTGAGAGAAGAGTTGAATGTACTATGAACCTTAAATAGTCATGAACTGACAAGCAGAAAAATACCCAAGGCCCACCAAACAGCGACTCTCTTACTCAACTGCAATAGGTAAGGCTATGATGGTAAAAGTAAACATATACTCACCTGCATATTTAGTGGCAAACAAAATTAAGCCTTGGAACATAAAATCGGAATGACAGTGGAAAACTGGAATGCAGCAGCAAAGTAGAAGACAAGCCAAGGCAAAAACCTTTATGAAGGATAAAAATAGTGAGAAGTAAATGGCTACAGAATGCCCCAAATGATGACCTGGTCAGGTATAGTGGTAATGCCCAAGTAAAAGTAAAGGCAGAAAGTCGTCAAAAGAAAACTTCAACTAGGAAATACTAGATTTTCCAAAAGCTACCTTAGAAAAAAAAGCCAAACTGAGAAAGAAAGAATAATTAAAAGACAAGTAGTAGAGGATGGCTCAACTATTATAGCCAAATGATAAGTCTGGGAGATGCAGCAGAACTGGAGAGAAATAGACAGCAAGAGAGTTACTCTACTCAGCTAAGACAGAGAAGTCAGGCATAGAAAAAGATACCGTCCCAGATATATAAACTTGCCAAGGTAAAACATTACCATGTAGCCAAGGGTTGCAAGCAAAAACTAAAATCGTATAAGATCTTAATCTAACAGTAGATGCCCTACTTCTCACTGTTGCAGTATTCTTTACAATTGTGACATCCTGTAGTGGACCAGCCAAACATCAGGCCAACATACTAATGCCTTTACACCTTCTATGTGCTGTACATCCGACATATGCCTTACTTCCAGGGCGCAAGGTACACACGTGAAGTACAAGCTCCTAATTCTCAGAACTGACATGACTCAGAGGAAACAGAGCACCCCAAGAATAAAGCGAGAACAAGTACATCCAGGAAGGGAAGCAGAAAGAGAGAAGGAAAGTAAAAAATTACTTCAGCCAAAAGAAAGGCAACAAATGAAGAACAGTGGAAAGGATGGAGGGCAGAATACTGCAAAAGTGAGAAATATGACATCTACTGTTATGCAAGATCTTGCATTACTGTACTATGTCCTTTCACAGCAGTATTAGGAGAATACAAAAGCTACTGGAGAAGATGGGGGGGGGGGGACACAGAGGAACCAGCCAAAAACCCATGAAGGATGGTCTGGGCAAACCTCTCCTTGGCCCTAGAATTGACATCTAACTTGTAATGTTTAGTAAAAGGTGTGTACAGAAGACCCAGCAGCAGCTTTCAAAATGGATCTAGTATCTAGACCCTTGATAACAGCATGAGAAGAGGCAAGTGCCCAGTAGAATGAACATAAACAGAAGAAAAAAGTTGCTTATACTTTAATATCTTTCATCTTGTCCAGGTAATATATGAGCTGTCTATGCAACTCCAAGATGTGGAGAGGAGAAAAAAAGAGGGAAGATGAACTGATTGATTCAAAGACAAATCATTATCCACCTTAAGCATAAAGGAAGGATTTGGTAGGAGGAGAGACTCCATCCTTCTGAAAAAAGACAAACAAAAGAGTGCCTTAAGTCAGAGACTCTCTTAGCAGAAGTAAAATCCACCAAACATACAGTCCTCCCAAGTACAATACAGCAAGCAGGAGAAAATGCTAGGCTCGAAAGGAAATGGGAGTTAATTTTTCAAGAACAATTTTATTTACTTATTTTATTTGTTACTGGGAAAGTCTGACTTGGAACGAGCCAATTTTCAGCAGAGGCCTGGGGAGAAACGCTCCAGACGCAGAGAAACAATAGGCTTTATTGGGAACCTAGTATGAAGGATACCTTTCAAAAATTGCTTGGCTTCAAAACAAGATGAAAGAGGTGGATTCAAAGGCAGACGAAGAAAAAGTTGACAAATGAGCTTTAACAGATGAATATGAGCAACTCACACAAATAAGAAAGGACTGTAGGAATACCCACAGAAAAGGAGCCCATGTCATGCTTGAGACGCCAAACAGAAAACCTATTTCATTCAGCCACACAGGATTTTCTAGTCATGGTTTTCTGGCCTCCTGCAAAACCCTAAACACCTCCTCAGAAAATTAGTGTCAAAAAGGAATCAAAACCCCAAACACCCAAAGAGTCAACTGAAGAGTGGGCAAGTGAGGGTGAATAAGAGATCCCCTATTCTGTGTGAGAAAATCCATCTTGTGAGGTAACTTGTGATGACTCCCCTGGAGAAAACACAGAAGGGAAAATGGTGCTGTCTGGGCCAAAAGGGAGTCACTAATAAGATTTTGGGCCTATCCCACATGACCTTGTGCAGGACTTTTGGTAGTAGAGGGCAAGGGGGATAGGTATACAGAAACATCCCCTCTCAGGAAAAAGCCATGTCATCCATTCTCCAAGCCAGAGGATGTGGCACTCTGGAAAAGAACTTGGAAAAGTTGTCTGTTCAGTGGGGAGGCATCTATTTGAAAAGTACTTCACACATGTACAATGTCCAGTAACACCGTCCTGTGAAGCATCCATTTGGGAGGATGCCCCGAACCTGCTCAAAATGTCTACCACAAGATTGTGCTCTGAGGGAATGTAGACTTCCTGAAGAAACAACTGATGTGGACTGCAAAATCCCAGGCTGAAGAGCCAGCCTGCAAAGAAGGTAAGATTTTTGTATGCCATTGTTGTTGATGTATTGCGACTGTGGTACTGTCTGTGAAACTCCTTAGAAGACCCAATACCCAAAGGAAGTAAAAAGCTTGAAGGGCCAGAATCAAGAGCTCTAATCTCCTTGATGTTGATATCATCTGTCAGTTAAAGACAAAAAATTCCCCAGGAAACACGAAGTGCAGATAAAACAAGACGTATAAAATAAAATAAAATGCACTTCGACACAGCAGAAAAAAGGCAGAATAATTTAATGACAAAAAAAGTTAGCGCTTTCACGGTCTCCCAACCGCTTCATCAGACAAACATTACATTCAACAACCAGTATTTAAAAAACTATAAACCAATGAGAGTGTCACTCTCATTAACTATCTATTAACTTAAAGGAAAACACAACCAACTTTCTCTACCATGAATTACAAAAACGCATCATACGTAGACTTAATATTTCAAACATCTCTGGCGTAAAAATAGTTTCAGTGAAACCATATCATTTATACCTGGATATGCATCAGCTATAAACAGAATAATCCATTTTTGCTCACTGGCTTCGGTCTTACTACAAATATCACCACCTCTCTTCCCTTCATTTATTAAATTCTAGAACAAAAAAAACTTAAATTCATGACTTATATCATTGCATTCTACATGTTTTGTCAGTGCACTAGTGTTCTTCCTATTATTAATGTCCCTGAGATGCTCTAACACACGTTCTCTAAGGGACCTGTTGGTTTTCCCAACATAGAAAACATAGCAAACTGCAAAAACAGTAATGTACTAAAATTAGACTAGTGCAGTCAGCATAAAATGGAAACTCAATGAAAAAACAGTCATGAAATGGATGTCTAAACTGAGGGGCACTGTATAAATACTTACAAGCATGGCAATGTCTACATGGATAAGTACCTTTGCACTGTGATTCTATCACAATCTCATCGTTTCTACTATCACAAAGTTGTCTCTTCAAAGACATATTATTCTTAAAGGAAAATAGTGGAATACGAGAAATGCACTCTCTCAGCTTACTGTCCGAGTATAAGATGTTCCAGTGTTTTCTAATGACATCACAAAATATATTAACATCACTTGCATAAGTTAATGGAAACCTCATAGTCACATTATTACCCTCCGATAACTCAACTACGTCCAGTTACATAAGAGTCTGGTTGATCCACCTATGAGTCCCATTGTGTCCGGGAGAGGTTGGGTCACTGAGCCTCTCTCCATTTTTATAGAGAAGATGCTACGACCTGTAGCTGACTAACAATCCACTATTTTAAGGGACATTAAAAAATTTTTAGAAGAACTTTATAGAGGGACTGCGGACTTAGATAGGACTAGAGAGCAGTTTCTTGTAACTTTAGATTTAGGTTCATTGTTTATGGTTATCCCTAATGACCGGGGGATTGAAAACTGTTAGAAAAATACGTATTAATGTGTTATTAGTAATATGCTTAGTGCATTCAGAGCCTAAAAGAGTTAACACATTCTATTTCATACTGCAAATATCTGTACACACTACAGTTGCTTTCTGACCTTGTACTGTCAGCTAAATCTTGCTTGTGCCTTGGAAATTTACTGAGAAGCAGATGATTTCTGCTTGCGTTAGGAAAATAATGAATAGAACAATACTGCTTATATGAAACTCAGACAAGAAGTTCCGCTGTGCTATGAGAACATACACAGCTGTAGAAATAACAGATAATTAGGACAAAGCCTGCTTGAAAATATGAACTGCAATCAGCATTTGCTTGTATCTGTATTAGAAGAGTACCTTGAAATGTAACACTGTACAATAGAGGCTTGTAAATGAAGTACTGGTCACCAAGGCCCGGTTGTTTTTCTGAAAAGTTTCTCACAAATCTAGTCATGTCAGCAGAAAATCTGAAGTAACACCTGCTGTAGTACAATGCTTAAAGTTGTAATTGATTACGTCAGCTTAGAAGGCCATGTCTTGTAAAACAGTATAAGAATGAACATACTTCCCGTTAGTAGTGAGACAAATCCTTGTATTTGCATGTTTTTGTCTCCTTGCAGCAAGTAAATTAAAGTGCCTTAACTGAACCTTACGTGTATTGGTCTTTGAAGTTTTTTCCTTTGACAGATTGGTCCTTCGGACCGGAAACCTTCACTTCGCCTCTGATCAGACAGGCCAGGTGGCTTGAAACCGTATGGGGAAGAAACCACATCGGTTCTTCTTATTTGAAAAGTCCTCCGACTGAATTGTCGTACAAAAGAGGACAAGCCACTTTCTAATTAGCGACTGAAGGACGGGTTTACTCGAACCAGGTGATCAATCACGAAGGCTCAGATAAGGTGAATCTACCTTCTTTTTCTGTTTTAGATCAGGGACTACATTTGTATTTGTTCTGTTAGAGACTTTGTTTATAAGTCAGGGACAGAAAGATTACTGTCTTGTCATAGATCAGGGAAACAGAGCAGGTAGGCAGTCATTCTGAAGAGACTATAAAAACATCCGTGGTACCACGTAAAAATAAGGTGTTATGTAATGATTAAAAGGGTAGAACAAAATGGGTAATAATTGTACAAAAAGGTCCCAAAATCCGTCGTTAACCAAAGACGCGAAATACATGCAG
The DNA here is from genome assembly GCF_019279795.1 of Protopterus annectens. Taxonomy (NCBI): domain Eukaryota; kingdom Metazoa; phylum Chordata; order Ceratodontiformes; family Protopteridae; genus Protopterus; species Protopterus annectens. Next base: position 1,864,450,685 of record NC_056735.1, read on the forward strand.
TCACATCGTGCTGATAATATTAAATATTACTCAAAATGGGTTAATAAATATGAATTTGATGGTAAACTAGAAAAATCCTCACTTGTCAAACAGCTTAAAGCCAATTCTAAAGGTCAGGTAAAAAAGCAACGTCAATTAGGAATTCCTCAGGCACACAGGTGGATTGAGGAAGTAAACCGAAGGGAACAAAAGAATAGTAATTCAAAAGCAATGTTTTTAGATAAGGAGGACAATAATTTAGTAATAGCATCAGCCCCTCCGCCTCCCTTACCGGAATATGAGGCAAGTGAACAAGTTAGCCCACCCCCGCGATATCCTACTGTCACTGTAAGTAGAGACGCTACAAAAGCAAAACTGTTTGTTAGAGATCCCGTCGAGACCAGGTCTCGAACATGGGCAGGAAATTCAAAACGGGACATCGAGTTCTATCAAATGGGTAGAAATTCACAATCTATGAGTGAGGAAGAAATATGCCCACTTATAGAAGTGCCTAATCCCCAGGCAGAGCAAGAAGGTCAGGACCCAACTATTCTAGTGTATAGACCCTGGAATCCGGAAGACATCCGGAAAGCCACTGAGGGAATTCCCCATCCAAAAGTTAATTTTAGAAAGTTCCTAGAAGATTTGCAAGGAATGAGGTTAAGTTATAATTTAAACGCAGAAGAGGTAGAAAAAGTAGTCAGACAAATCGTGGGACCAGATTGGCACATGATTAGTGGCGAATGGAATCCCCGTGACGCTGCGTTCAGGCCCCTCCTACATAGCAGCGCAGAGTTAGACAACAGAGTGAAAGGTCTTACAGACCGAATCTCTGAGAAATGGAAGCTTAGGGCAGACTGGACTTGCATTAATCAATGCATCCAACAAGAAGGTGAGACTGTTGACAGATATTATGCCAGACTGTTAGAATGTTTTAATAACCACTGTGGAATGCAGGTTCCTGAAGATCAGACACATGATTCTCCATATCAGCAGCAGTTAAAGAATGCATTTTTGAAAGGCAGTATTGCACCCATAAGCAGTTTTATTACAAAACACATGATAGATCGTGCAAGCAGATTACAGCCATTGCTTGAATATGCTAGGCATGCCGAAAGGCATTTTAATAGCAAAAAGAAAAAGAAAGCCCAAGTATTTTCTGTAGAAGACGGAGCAGACGTTTATGTAGTATAGTCCGGGAAAAAGGGCAAGAGAAATGCCCAGGGAAACAAACAATCTGATCAACGATCAGAGGACTTTGAAGGGCGAAAGAAAAGGGGCGAGTGCTTTAAATGCGGTAAAAAGGGACACTTGGCAAGGGATTGCAAGAAAAACAAGAAGGCAACCACGGAAGATAAGGAGGGTGAGGACTGACTATACGATAGTCAGGAATCACTAGAAGGGGATAGCAGAGAAGGGACAAATGAGAATGTGATAGGAGTAGAGAATGTGACAGACGAAATAGAGGAAGTGCAGGAAGTCACGGATAGTGAAGAAAATGAAATATTGGATTTGGCTTTATTGAGCTTGGAGCTCTATTTAGCAGACACAAAACCAGTCCTGGTAGAAGGGAGGGAAGTCACATTTTTGTGCGACTCACGGACCCGGATACAGCCCTCCAAACTGACAGAGAACTCAGAGTCACCTGATTACATATTAGTGAAAGCAGCTAATGGACAGCTGTATCGGGAGCCCCTCTCCCATAATATTGTGATAACTGATCCTGTTTCAGGATTGACCCAGAAAAGCAAAATTGTTGTTTCTGCAAAATGCCCAGTAAACCTCTTGGGCAGAGACCTTATGCAGCTATTTGGTATAGCAGTAGTTCTGACTATGCAGGGTATGGAAGCACAGCGACAAATTGACACCTTTGCAGTGCAATTGGAGGGTGGAATGTTTTATTGGTACAGCCAGGACTTGGTTACGACTGATCCAGGGGCGGTGACCGAAGAGTTGATGAACGTAGCCATCAGCAAGTTCCCCTCCCTTGACATTGATAGACAACATTTGTTGCACTGTACTATGTATTATTGTAACACACCAGGACCTGATAAGGAATATGAGCAAGAATTGTTTAGACATCATGCAAGCAGATTGATATTGCGTAATCTGTACTGGGACACAGAAGGGAACAGTGTGGCTAGCTGTTCATTGCCCCAGGAGTTCTTTGCACTTTACAAATCTAATCGATTACCACATTAGCTTAACTAAGGACAAAAATGTGAAATGGGTAGACTTGGGAGAAAAAGTCACGAGATGGGAAAACAGAGTTAGAACCGTCAGAACAGGGAATACAAATGCAGAAGTTGAATTGGATAACTCAGACCTGCCCAGCTGTACACTTTAGGTCTAGCAAGGACAGCTGATTAGCACTCCTATTATGCCTTACAGAATATACCAGAAACTCTCTGGTCAACAGTAAAATCAGATGTAGGACTTATTCGTACAGCGGGACCAGTTACTATTACGCCAAAGTCAGCATTTAGACCACAAAAAAGACAGTATCCCTTAAGAAAAGATGCAGAGGTAGGAATCAAACCTATTATAGCAGCTTTACTTAAGGAAGGGGTGCTGGTGGAATCTCCGGATTCATCATGTAACACCCCCTTATTTCCGGTTAAGAAACTGAATGGGGAGTGGCGTATGGTCCAAGATTTACAAGCTGTAAATGACACGGTAATACCAAGGGCACCTACGGTGCCAGACCCACACACCCTGTTGAATGATTTAAAATCTCAACAGAAATATTTTTCTGTGGTAGATATCAGCAATGCATTCTTTTCGATACCGATACACCCTGACAGCCAGTATTGGTTTGCATTTACATTTCAGGGGAAAAGGTACACATATACGCGACTACCACAGGGGTATTGTGAAAGTCCAACAATATTCTCACAAGAAATGGCAAGCAACTTGGCGGGATTTACCCACCAAGAGGTAGTCAGATTTTGCTTTAATGCTGATGATATCCTGCTGGCAGCCCCCACCCAGCAAGATTGTAAAGAAGATACCATAGCGCTATTACAATTTTTAGCCACTGAAGGACATAAAGTAAACAAAAATAAACTGCAGCTTTGGAAAAAACAAGTTAAATACCTAGGCTATGTAATATCCAAGGAGGGTAGGACATTGGATGAGGACAGAAAAATAACGATTTTGCAAGCACCAAAACCCACTACCAGGAAGGAAATGATATCCTTCCTGGGTACGACTAATTTTTGTCGGAGCTGGATTCCAAACTATGCTTTGGAATCTGCACCGCTGACTAACCGGATTTATAAAAAGCCTATGGCAGCACAGAATTTGTTACAATGGACACCAGAAGCAGAATCTGCCTTCTGCAAACTGAAACAGTTAATAGCTTCCTCACTAATTTTGGGATTACCAAACTATCATAAACGTTTTTCCCAAACTGTAAATTGTAAGCAAGGATTTATGACATCAGTGTTAACACAGCAGCATGGGGACAAGGAACGCCCTATTGCTTACTATTCATCACAACCGGACCCGGTGGCATGGTCTTTACCTCACTGTGTACAAGCAGTAGCTGCAGCTGCCATTGCAGCTGCAGTAGCTGCAGCTGCAATGGCAGTACAGGCTTCGGCCTCAGTAGTGTTGTTCCACCCTCTCACATTGACAGTGCCTCATGCAGTCGCAATTATTTTACTGCAAGAGAAGGTAGCATACATTTCCCCTGCTAGGCATCTTTCCTGTATGACTACATTGTTGAGCCAACCTCACATGACAATTGAACGCTGTACGACTTTGAACCCTTCTACCTTGCTCCCAACCCCTGCAGATGGCACACCAAACAGCTGCCTGCAGGTGATTGAGCAAAAGACACTACCTAGAAAAGATCTTACGGATGTTCCCTTGGATGATGCCGAGGTGACATACTACATGGATGGCTCATGCAAAAGGGGTCCTGCAGGACAGAACCTAGTGGGATATGCAGTAGTTTCTGACACAGACATTATAGAAGCGAAATCTTTACCACACAGTTTATCTGCACAAGCAGCAGAATTGATTGCCTTGACACGGGCATGTACCTTAGCAAAGGGTAAATGTGTAAACATTTTTACTGACAGCCAGTACGCTTTTTCTACTGTACATGTTTTTGCGCAACAGTGGAAAAATCGAGGAATGATAACATCTACTGGCAAACCGATCAATCATGCACAGTTTATTTTAGATCTTTTAGAATCTATTCAGTTACCTCAGAAAGTAGCTATTGGTAAATGCATAGCTCATACCAAGCAACAGGATAGGATTTCAAAAGGTAATGCGAGAGCTGATACAGCTGCAAAGCAGGTAGCTTCAGAAGCATTTCTTTTGAATGAGGAATTACAACCCTCTGAGATTTTAGACTTAGAAATGTTAAAAACAATGCAGACACTTACTACGAAAGTTGAAAAACAAAGATGGGTAAAACGAGGAGCAATTCTTGAAAAGGGGCTGTACATCTCTAAAAAAATGGAAACAGATATTGCCATCTAATTTGTTTAGATATGCAGCTTTGTTGAGCCATGTCTCAACAGGGGGAGATGGTACAGCTGGTGAACCGAGTGTTCACGACATATGGCTTCTCAAATTACTCTAAAAAATTCTGCACGGTATGCCACATTTGTAATAAACATCATGCACAAGGGGCGTTAAAGCCCAAGTGAGGGAGTTTCCCTATACCACCGTATCTGTTTCATACTACCTGTATGGATTTCATAGAGTTGAATAAATGTGAAAATAAGTATTGTCTTGTCATTGTAGATATATGTTTTCCAGATGGATGGAAGCCTTTCCGACTAAAAATCCAGATGCTACAACGGTGGCCAAAGTCCTTGTAAAAGAAATCATCCCTAGATTCGGCATTCCGGAAAGGATCTACAGTGACAATGGTACACACTTCGTGAACCAGACCATACAACAGCCAAGTAGGTTTTTCGGTATTTCTTTAAAAAATCATTGTGCGTATCACCCACAATCTGCAGGGCTAGTAGAGAGGCATAATGGGATTTTAAAAAGTAAGTTAAGGAAGTTAATATCAGAAACACAGAGAAATTGGGTGTACCGTCTGCCCCTGGTACTGCTGAGCATGAGAACTGTTCCAAATGCAAAAGGATCGACTCCTTTCGAAAAGCTCTTTGGAAGGGCTTATTATATACCTCAGTGGAAATCTCTCATGCCCGCAGACCAGGAAGCTGATGGTACATTAGCAGAGTATATGCGCAAGTTATTAAATTCTAAACATTTGTTGCAGTTAAATTTTGTTTCAGATAAAGAACGAACCACACCATCAGAAGTGGCAGTGTCCCCCGGAACGTGGATCTGGCTGAAGGTAGTCAAGAAAAAGAACTGGACGTCTCCGAAGTGGGAAGGCCCATATCAAGTACTTTTGTCAACACCCACTGCAGTCAAGATAGCGGAACGTGCCTCTTGGATCCATCTGATGCATTGGAAGTTAGTTAAAAACTTTGAACTGGACACAAATCTTGTTACATGCCAAGAGTAAAAAGGACAGAGTCCAGAAGAAACAGGAATGCAGAACAACCCTTTCCTCAGAGGTATTGCATAATCATCCTGTTAACTGTACTAGTGACAATAATCTTTTTGCTGTGGCCCTTCCTTTTCCCAGCCATACAGACTGAACTGAATAAACGCGAAGCATTACTCAGACTGGCAATCAAACTTTAATACTTACCAGGCAATTAAATATGTGTATGCTGAGACTTTCAATGTTTCGAATTGCTGGATTTGCACAGCTTTGCTGACAGCATACGGGGGGTTATTAATGACTACAGTCCCCCTAGGGGTCAATGAGACCTGGGAAAACTTGATTTATGATACCTCAACCATTACAGCGCAAGATAAAATAGCATTGCACTTGTCTGTTCCACAAAAGGGAACTGTGTGTTTTTATAAAAATGATACTGTTCAAGTGGGTTGGAGCAATTGCAATGTGACTGTTCCTTATAGATGTTATACTAAAGGAAACAAAGTAGATCTTTACTGTAATACAAACTATGATTCATTTCTTGGATTGATGCATAAAACACTTGATGAAGTAAAACATAATTCTGTTCTTTATAAACAGCTGTCTATAATTGATAGAAAAATGTTTCATGCAGGGCAAGTGTATATTCATAGCAGGGTTACTACTAAAGAAGAGGACTGTTATTTTGTGTGTGGCAGAAAGGCATACAAATGGTTACCTGAGAATTGGTCCGGGAGTTGTTTTTTGAGTTATCTGGTTCCGGCCATACAACACACTGCAGTTTTGCCTCGAGGAAAACTTTGAAATTTCCGAGAGGTCGTCAAGTAACCTGAGAATCCAGTGGGACAAATCGATGCACGTTGGAAAGACCATCATTCCCTAGGCAAAGGGCTGACACATATGGACTTGAGTGATAGCGTAATATCGTGGGCAGGCATATTACCAGCATATGGAGTGGTGAAATTGATCTGGGAGCTGAGAAAACTGTCGAAACTTCTCGAAGTAATGAGCAATGCAACTTTTTCTGCTCTCGAATTGGTGACTGATGAACTGAATGCTATGAGAACTGTAGTGCTCCAAAACCGCATGGCTCTCGACTGCACCCTAGCGGCGAGAGGTGGTACATGCGCTTTAATCCAAGAAGAATGCTATTCGTATATTCCTGACCATAAACACGAGAGAGACAATCATCTTGAGGTAATTCAGCAAGTGTCGGCCATGACCAAACCAGGCCCAAACCCACTGACGGACTTTTTCCAGAAATGGTTTGGGGGGTGGGGTACCATTCTAATGAACATCCTGATTGCCATTTGTGTAGGTATGCTCCTACTGGGAGTAGGGGTTTGTTGTGGTATCCCCTGCATGAAAAGACTGATCAAAGACTTTATAGACATGTCAGTTTCTGAAATCTTATATCAAAGTACTGAGTTTGAAAAACTGTTAAAAGACTGAAAATGCTTTCATAAGTTTAAACTGAATGACTCTCTTAACTGCAAATCCTGAGTGGAAGAGGTTAGGAGAAGAAAACACACTGTTTATGCTTATTTTGAAAGTAGAATAAAAGTATTAATAGGGGGAAAATGTTAGAAAAATATGTATTAATGTGTGTATTAGTAATATGCTTAGTGCATTCAGAGCCTAAAAGAGTTAACACATTTATTCTATTTCATACTGCATAAATCTGTACAAACTGCAGTTGCTTTCTGACCTTGTACTGTCAGCTAAATCTTGCTTGTGCCTTGGAAATTTACTAAGAAGCAGATGATTTCTTCTTGTGTTAGGAAAATAATGAATAGAACAATACTGCTTGTATGAAACTCAGACAAGAAGTTCCGCTGTGCTATGAGAACATACACAGCTGTAGAAATAACAGATAATTAGGACAAAGCCTGCTTGAAAATATGAACTGCAATCAGCATTTGCTTGTATCGGAATTAGAAGAGTACCTTGAAATGTAACACTGTACAATAGAGGCTTGTAAATGAAGTACTGGTCATCAAGGCCCGGTTGTTTTTCTGAAAAGTTTCTCACAAATCTAGTCATGTCAGCAGAAAATCTGAAGTAACACCTGCTGTAGTACAATGCTTAAAGTTGTGTTTGATTACGTCAGCTTAGAAGGCCATGTCTTGTAAAACAGTATAAGAATGAACATACTTCCTATTAGTAGTGAGACAAATCCTTATATTTGCATGTTTTTGTCTCCTTGCAGCAAGTAAATTAAAGTGCCTTAAATGAACCTTACGTGTATTGGTCTTTGAAGTTTTTTCCTTGGACAAAAACATTAAGACCATGCTAAACGGTATGAAATGTTATTTGAATGACAGGGTTTTTCTCATTTGTGAATTACTTGGGATTATCCTTGTCAATAATGTATTCATGTTTGGTAATAACTATTATCTATAGAAGGTTGGCATGACTATGGGCACATCTTGTGCTAATAGCTACGCCAACCTAGCTCTAGCCCAGTGGGAGCTTGACATAGGGATTTTAACTAATCCCATGGTCCTCTGATACAGATGTTTTGTCGATGATGTTTTTGTGCTGTGGGGAGGTGATGAGAATAGTTTGTCTGAGTTTATAGAACGGTTGCATTCTACCACCTCGTTCCTAAGATTTACATATGAATATTCAGTGGATAAGATAAGTTTTTTAGATGTGTGTATTAGTAAGAAGGATATTGGTGGTTTTAAAACATCTTTATTTAGGAAGAAGATTAGGAAGAATATGCTACTACATAAAGGTAGTATGCACCCACAGAATGTTCCCAGGAATGTACTTGAAGGTCAATTCCTGAGGATGATGAGAATACATAGTGATGAAGAAGTTATGTACTCACCATAACGTTCGATGTATGTAGTCTATCTTGCATCACATTCTAACCCGTGGGTTCGGAGCCGAACCTCGGCTCCAACTCGGCCATACTCTAGCTCAAAGTCTTCAAATGGCTCGTGGCTAAGAGGTATCCCATGCTGCACGCGTCTATCCCCAGATCTTGTCTGCTGCAAGCTCACATACACACACACACAAACACGCTGAGAGGAAGAACCAACTCAACACATCTAGAAGGAGTGCTGAAAACAGAGACTCGACCTCTAGGTCCTCCAGGAGGGGGTAGGTGGGTGGGTTAGTAAGAATGTGAGGCGAGATGGACTACATACACTGAACGTTATGGTGAGTACATAACTTCTTGATGTTATGTAGTCCAATCTCGCCTACATTCTTACCCGTGGGACAGTGTCCCTAGCACCTAGACCTTCTGAGCACTGTGGAAACAAATGAGGATCTGCCCCTTGATATCAGATCCAATTTGTAGTGAGTAATAAAGGTGTGAGGAGATGCCCAAGTAGCTGCAGCACAAATATCATCCACAGACATCCTAGCCTGAAAGGCAGTAGAAGCAGACACCAAACATGTAGAATGAGCCTTTACTTTAAAGGGTAATTCCTTGCCATTTGAAGTCTAGATGAAGGAAATGCAGCTATAAATCCATCTGGACAGAGTTACTTTAGAAACTGAAGTTCCTAGTCTATTGTCTGAAAAAGAGACAAATAGCTGATCAGATTTCCTAATATCTTTTGTTCTAATTAAATAGAAACGCAATTGTCTGTGGACATCTAGCTGATGAAACTTAAATTCTGCCTCGTTAGAGAATTCAGGGAAAAACACAGGCAGCTCGATGGACTGGTTGAGGTTGACCACCGAAGCAACCTTAGGCATAAAGGAAGGATTAGGTCTTAACGAAACCCTATCCTTGTGAAATACCAAGTAAGGGGGCCAAACCGATAAAGTTTGGGAGTTCAGAGACCTGCCTAGCCGAAGTGATGGCTATCAAAAAGACGGTCTTCCAAGACAAAAATTTAATGTCACAGGTTGCCGCGGGCTCAAAAGGTGGCAAGGTAAGCTACTGTAAAACAAAATTAAGTTCCCATGGCATTACAGGATCAAAGATTGGAGGTCGAAGTAGCTTAGTCCCTTTCAGAAAAGCCCTACAAAGTCTGTGCGCCATTAGATTGGGTTCATTAGCAACATGAAAAGTAGAAATGGCTGCCAACTGCACTTTGATAGTTGCCACAGCTGATCCCTGGCTAAACAGTTGAGAAAAAAACTCTAAAACTGATGAGATGGGAGCTGTATAGGGATCAATCTGCCTTTCATGAGCCCAAATGGAGACTCTCTTCCACTTACTGGAATAAATATTCCTAGTAGAAGGCTTGTGGGTGGAAGACAGAATATGAACCACCTCCGGTGAAAAATCATGAAGCCCGATTAGGGACGGAATTGGAGCAGCCACACTGTCAACCTGAGTGTCTGAATGGAGGGGTGGAACTGCCCTGACATATGAGTCAACAGATCTGGCTCTGTGTCAAGAATCCATGGATCGTCCATTAGATAAGGGTGAAGAAAAGGAAACCAGATCTGACGAGGCCAGTGTAATTTTGCTTCCCAAGGACTGTGCTTTCTGAATAACCTTCGTTATCAGGGGAACTGGAGGGAAGGCATAGAGAAGACCGGAGGGCAAATCGTGAACTTGAGCGTCCCTGGGTGCCTCCCCCTTCAGGGGAATAAGGGTGAAGTAGCTGCTGCATTTGGCATTAAGGGGGCTGGCAAATAGATTGCAGCAAGGCTGACCCCATCTGCGTAAAATCCTTTCTGCCACTTGTTCGCTCAGGGACCACTCGTGAGGCATCAGAATAGCTCTGTTCAGCCTGTCGGCAATCATGTTGGACTTTCCCGGTATGTGCGTTGCTACTAGAAAGCGCCAGGAAGATACTGCCCACTGACACACTCGAAGTGCCTCTCTGCAAAGGGGATACGACCTGGTTCCTCCCTGTTTGTTCAGATACCAGACCACTGACATGTTGTCCGAGTAGACTGCAATTGTCTCACGAGGAAGAAAGCTTTGAAGTGCTTGCAACACTAATAGCACCGCTCTCATCTCTAAGACATTGATATGCAAATGGATCTCGGTGTTCCTGCCACGTGCCTTGGACTGTCCTGCCGAGATACTGCCCCCCCACCCGATCTGGGAGGCATCCGTGGTCACAGTGGCAATCGGAGAAGGAAGAACGAAAGGCATACCCGCATTGAGATTGCTGGTCTGAAGCCACCAGCGCAAATCCTGCTTGCACCTGTCGGTTATTACAATAAGATGGGAGAGCAAGAGATGCTGAAGAGACCATTGGGCAAAAAACAGCCACCGAAGAAGCCTCATGTGTAGTCTTGCAAGAGGAACTAGCATAACTGTGGCAGCCAACGTCCTTAACAACTTGAGGACCACTTTTGCCTTGACTTTCTTCAGTGGTAATAGAGCGCAGACCTGCTGCTGTAAAATCTGAATTCTCTCTTCTGGCAGGAAAACCCTCATGGGCACCGTGTCTAATTTGGTGCCGATAAAGGTAACATGCTGCGAGGGCAACAATGCAGTCTTTTCCAATTCAAGGTAATTCCCAGACTTTGGCACAGTGCAACAGTGGCGTCCCTGGTCTGTAGCAGTAGATGCCTTGTGGTGGCAGACAGGAGCCAGTCATCCAGGTATGGAAACATTGGAATTCCCAGACGTCTCAAGTGAGCCGTTACCACTGCCATGCATTTGGTGAACACCCTGGGGGCTGTGGTGAGACCAAACGGCAGGGCGTGAAACTGAAAATGATTGGCTCCCAGCCAGAAGTGTAAGTGACTGTCCATTTTTATATGGTAGTAAGCATGACTGTCCATTTTTATATGGTAGTACGCATCCTTGAGGTCAATGGAGCACATCCACACATCTTTCCCTAATAACGGGAGAATTGACTGTAACGTGACCATGCAGAACTTGGACTTCTCTACATGAAGGTTCAAACGGCTGAGATCCAAAATGGGTCTCAGGTCTCCTGTTCTTTTCGGCACCAAAAAGAATCTGGAGCAAGTCCCTAATCCTACTTGGTCTGAGAGGACGGGCTGGATGGCTCCTTTTAATAGCAACTTTTGAACTTCTAAGGTTGCGGAATCCCTTTGACTGGGTGGGACGTCTGGGATTCTTTTGTTTGGAGGGGGACATGAAAGAAGGGGAATATGATAACCTCTGGAGATCATCTCTAATACCCACTCGTCTTGGGTGATGTCTCACCAGGCTTCTGGGTATAGAGAAATGCAACCCCAGACTGGCTCCAGAGATGCACAGTCGGGCCTCCTCTCAGGAGCGCTGGTATGGAGAACCACGAAAGGAATCGCTGTCCCCCTGGTTACGCGAGCCTTCTCTGCCTCTAGGGCGGCCTACCTGAATTTCCACCCCCTCCTCTCCCTCTGGAGAGGGAATCACTCTGTGCGTCGTAAAAAAACCTCTGCGATTTTCTGAACCACATTTTCCCACCTTTCTGGCCCTTGGGATAAGGTTTAAAAGGCATGGAAAACCTGACTCCCATGGCAGACGGTGTTTTTCCTTCCTGCTTGCACAGAGTGAGAGCGTCCTTCACCTTGGTTCCAAATAAGGATGAACCGTCAAAGGGCGTGTTGGTGAAGGTAGACTTGAAAGCCTCCGCAAAGTTGCACAGGCGCACCAGGAGTGTCCCCTAAGAGAGACTCCGGAACCCGCAGCCCTGCTCCCTCCATCGGCTGCATAAGAGATCAGCCTCATGGAGGAGTTGGTAACAGAATTTAGGGTAGACATTTGAGCACTGACTTTCTGAGCCACAGCATCAGAAACGTTACCCTGTAGAGAATCTCCCAACTCCTTTAGGAAATCTCTGGAGCCGTGTAAAATGCGATAAATAGTTCAGCGACCACAGTGTAAAGGTAGCTGAAGAGAACACACGCTTCCCATACCTGTCCATAGCCATGGACTCCTTGTTAGGGGGATGGACGATAGATGAAGTTTCTGCAAGCTCCTTTTTGGTGGCTGCTGCCATCACCATGACATCTAGTGGAACTCCTTTTGTAAGAAATTCTTTATCAGGGGGAGCGGACAAACTTGTTGGGTCTCCTAGGGACCGGTTCCACAGTGTCTGGAGTTTCCCACACCTTTCGATAAACAAGGTCCAGGAGCTCGAACGGGAGAGAAACCCAAGATGCAGAGGGTTGGGACCCAAAGGCCTTCAGGAACACAGACTCCTCCTCAGAAGGGGTTTTAGATGGCCAGTCGCCTCTCTGTCTCAGTATTTCCAAGATATCTGAAAAAGAGATAGTCAGAAGACGACTTGGGGGACCCCTCTGACTCCTCGACGTCTGTATCAGATTGCGAGAGACTCATCTTGGGAGTCAATGCGCTTCCTCTTGCACACTCTCTTTCTGGGTGGCTCCTCAGGTAAAAAATCCAGGGAGGCCTCAGAAAGCTGGGGACCACTCATGGAGGTATCCTGATGCCTTAGGTCTCTGCTGTTCCCTAGATAGAGGGTGATCTGATACTGATATCGGTGCTGGAGGGGGAAGAGCGTCTGTGCCGTAAGATGCAGCTGACGACCTGGCCAGCACACTCCTCATGACCTCAAAAGCTGATCCCCATGGCTCCGAAGGTCGACTAACCTCAGAAGACACCCTAGGAGCAGAGGAAATAAGGTCCGAAGTCGAGGTCGGGTCCACACTCACCCGAGCCGAAGCAACGAGAGGAAGGCTCGGAGCCGAAGATCGACCCGATACCTCCCTCTCAGCTCCGACTGGGACTGTGAATCCTGGACCCCGTGGACGGCGCCGACGGGGCTGGAGTGGAGATCAGAGCAGAGATGCCAGAAGAGGCAACTGGAACCGACCTTGAGGCATCCGATGGAACAGACAGCCCTAGCTCCGATGAAAGTTCAGGAGGAGGAACAGCCAAAGATGAAGGGAGGATGGGCTCCGGAGCCGAAAGTAATTTAACCAGCAACGATGACTGGAGCAGTTTCCTCACCACTATCGACATTGTCATCGGAAAGTGTCCTAGAGGACATGGTAGGGGATCTGGATCTCCCTATAGAGAGAGACCTACGAGTCGAAGAAACCAGTCAAAAAAACTGGAGACCGGTTCCAAACTGACAAATCTGGCACTGGCTCCAATAAACCAGGAGCCGATGTTGACATAATTGATGCACTGTCTTCTGTCGGCTCCGAAGCCAGTGGAGCCGAAGAAGCAACTGTAGTTTTAATGATTTTCTCCGGTGGCTCCAAGAAGACTGACTGAGCCGGAGAACGTTTTTAGAAGATTTTTTTGTCTGGTTTGGAAGGAGAGGACCTGGAACTGGAAGACCTCTTCAAAGGAAGGTTTCAGCAATCCCCTTAATATTATTAGCTTGTTCTTCCTCTCTTACAACACGTGAGGGCTGAAAGAGTGACAGAACAAGCAGGATTCCTGTAAATGAATAGCCCCCAAACAATACACGCACACAGAATGCCCATCCGTCAAAGACATCTTGTTGTTACACTTGACACACTTTTTAAAGCCCGAAGGCCTGTGCTCTTTAGAATCCTTAGACATGTTAAAGGAAAGAACACACACACATGGGAAAACGGTAGGGGCACCTTCACCACAAACCAAACAGAGCGCGGGAAACTAGATCCTCTAACTTAAACGGCCTATAGACTGCGGGATAACCACAGGGAGGACTAGGTCCTCCAAGTTAAACGGGCCTAGCCTAGGAAAAAAGGGAACAACAAACAGTCACACAACAAAGAACCTGCTAACAGGAGGGATCAACCTGCTACACAACAAGAAACAAAAAACAGGGGAGGACTAGGTCCTCTAACTGAAATAGGCCTAGCCAGTAAACACCAAGGGAAACAAGAAAAGTTCAACTCAACCGGTCAGAAGAAAAACACACACACTAGCTATGACAATAGCTTTTGGAGCTACGAAGTTGAAAAAATAAGTAGAAAAATTTTATTTAGCCATGGCCAACAGCAAGACCACGTCCGAGCTGTAGGAGCAGCAAACGAGATCTGGGGATAGGTGCGTTGAAGCATGGGATACTTCTTAGTCACGAGCCAATTGAAGACTTCGAGCTAGAGTATGGCCAAGTCGGAGCAGAAGTTCAGCTCCGAACCCACGGGTAAAAATGTAGGTGAGACTGGACTACATAACAACACGATTTGTTACAAGCTTTTAATGTTTTGAAAGTAGATTTTCTTAGTAGGGGATACAGAGAGAAATAAATAATTGTAGATATTGTAAATAATTTAATTTTTCCTTCCTAGACAACATATAAAAGGAAATCATGACGGAAAAAATAGGAAGAAGCTTTCATGGAGAACTTGAGAAGGCTCGGCAGTGAAACAACATGGCAAACGTCTTGGAGATCAAATTCAAAGGTAGTGTTCAAACTGGCCACAAAGAAATTGTGGACTAAGTACTCGTACATCACATATGTAACCTTACACTTTGAAAGGAGGACATACTTGTGATGTATACGTATTATACTTCCCTACACTATTCTTCGAAGTCAAAAAGGGATAGTAAGTAAAGAAGGCCTTAAGCCAAAGGCAGCAGGACAATAAGAAAATAGTCAAATTTGGCCAAAAAAACATACTAATGTGCTCCTGTTATCAAAGGGGAAAAATTGCATAGAAAATGGTCTGTTTAAAAGGAAGATTACATCTAACATGGAACTCAAGGTACAGCGGTTATATGCATCAATTAGGACTGTTCAGGATAGGATGAAATAGAACCAACAGAATCATACTATAAAACAAGCACTTCAGTGTAGCAAAAGATAAAACAACAGTCTAGCTACAATCAGATAATAATCACTAAGGGCAGCTTGAGAACTCTATGCCTGAATACACGTAGAGTGTAATGACATACGGTTAGTGCACCTTAACTGCTGCACCAGAACTTCCTGACACAAGGAAGCATTAGGAAAGGCCCTGGAGGTGGAGTTCTCCTCAAACATAAACAATAAATAAGGAAATAATGTGATACATCCTTTGCACATTAGACATTAAAACCTCTGGGCACTGTAATACTTGAAAACCATTGGTAAGTATCAGTGCACACATGAGAAATCATAACAAATGTCTTCAAATCTTAAATGCAGAATCACATTTATGAAGGATAACAATAGAACTCTAAAGGGATCACTTATAATAGCAAAGATCTGGTCCTAATAACTTCCAAGTAGCACATCCATGCACACAGCTATAGTTGCCCAAGTTTCTAAAATTCATCTGATCTTTTCCATAATCGAAATAGACAACTTTGATCCACAGTTTGTGGCATTCAAAACATCTAACATGTACCTTAATAAACAGGTAGCATAATCAAAAATGGTAATTGTGCACTACCACAAAACAAACAGCAGCACTGTTTGGTACCATGATTACCAGGGAATGGAGCTACAACATAGTAAGATGGTCCAGTACAAAAGGAATACCGGTATGAGGGTCTAACAGAAAGGAATATTAGCAAGGAAGAGCAGTCTGCTAGACAGCCTGTTCATTAGACAATGCCAAACAGAATAATAGCCTACGAAGAATATACATTTTCATAGAGATAAAAATCTGTCTAAGGTATGTGAAGCCACACATTCCCAGGAGAGATATTTATTCCATTAGGGGAAGGTATAAGAGCAGGCCACGCACTGTTGACTGAAAAGGGATGATCACTATTTCTGTTTAACCACACAGGCTGAAAAATGTGCTTTTAATAATACTCGCAGCTGAAAACTTTATAGAAAATAAGAAATTAGCAAATTTATAGTCTACATGAAAAACTAGAAGGTGGTCCATAAATACTCTAATGGTAGAATAATCAAACGCAAAGGACTCATGTACATGGGCAGTAGGGTGCAAGAGGAAGTATTCAGTGTTTTACAACCACTGAAACTACAATGACAGAACACCCTTAGAAGCACTGTGACATGGTAAAGATGATGAACTGAAGATTAGTTATGTGCCAATCTTATGTAACAGCTTAAAGTGAGGGAAGACAGGTGCAGGTCCCAATCTCGACTCCTAAAATAATACCTGGATCGTGTAGCTATAGATGTAGATGTACACCAAGTGTGCACACACAAACACATACACACATTAATATAATATGCAAGTTTGTGTGTGTGATTCATGTCATATATATGTATATACACACCACACATGTCTGTGTGTGCATGAGCATTTATTTATACAAAAAAAATGTATGCATGTGAGGTGGCATGTTAGAATGGTTTTCAGAATATTGTCAACTTTGTAAATTTATATTCAATCTCTGAGAACTCTGCAATGTGTGTGCTGCCTGTGAAATCAAAATGTGTAACCTTGTGAATTTTTTTGAGAATGAAGAACAAGAAATGTAAAATGTAACTTCTTCCTCTTCCTTTGTTACAAGTACTTTAACATCTTCTACATAATCAAATCGAACAAGGATTTGGAGTAAGTACAAAAGAGAGAGAATAATTAAAGAATGCAATTCAAAACAGCAGATGGTCAAATTTAAGAAAGAAGTCCCTAGTACCCAAACATCTTAGTTTGGAAAAATGAAAAAAAGTGGTTCAATTCCACGTTTTCTTTGGGAAATGTAATCCAACATTCCCAAGTTTTGTGTGGGGACAGAATGATGACCTGAAGGGGTGTAAATACACACACACACACACACACACACACACACACACACACACACACACACACTGCTTGGTAGTACCTTGATTACAGTGTAGCTATCATTCTAAGTCTTTTGGATTAAGCACTTGGGCTTCAGATCTTAGTTTGGAAAAATGAAAAAAAGTGGTTCAATTCCACGTTTTCTTTGGGAAATGTAATCCAACATTCCCAAGTTTTGTGTAGGGACAGAATGATGACCTGAAGGGGTGTAAATACACACACACACACACACACACACACACACACACACACACACACACACACACACACACACACACACACACACACACACACTGCTTGGTAGTACCTTGATTACAGTGTAGCTATCATTCTAAGTCTTTTGGATTAAGCACTTGGGCTTCAGACTAGCTGTTTTACATTAGGAAGGTTTGTGGCCTGCACTGTGGTGGCAGGACAGGTAGCTTACATCCTTCTAAGTTGGGAACTGCTGATTGAGGGCTCAGTGTCTGTTATTATAAAAGTGTATTAGTTCTGGTTTAATCACTTGGGCTTCAGGGCAGTTATTTTACATTAAGAAGGTTTGTGGTCTGCACTCTTGTGGGAGGAGAGACTAGACTCTGCCCTTCTGAGCTGGGAATTTCTGGTTAAAGGCTTATAGTGCCTGCATATTTGAACTGTTTCTTACTGAAATTGGTACACCTTGTTTGCTGCAGCATAGACTAGATCCAAGCCTGCTGATTCTAGCTTTGTTTGTATGCTTGTTGTTTGTTTGTTATTTCCTTGAAACGCTAATTCCACCTAAACACGGCTTTTCAGCGCTTCTGTGGATCCCTAGTGATATCTGCATTGCTTACTGTACTTATTTTTCCTTGTTTCACTTGAAAGAAAGTTACTGTTTGTCGTTTTTGCATTTAAGTTACCTGTAACACATTACATTTAAGTTACCTGGCACTTGCTCACTACAGCAATTATACAAGTCAGCACTAAAGAATTAAAAGCACTACACCCTCACAAACTCCCCTTGAGTACCTTGTTGCCCATTGGCCCTTTTTTCAATTATAAAGGAATTCCCAATACTATTCTAGCATGTCCAAAGTTCAATTGACAATCTCCTCTCCGGTCCAGCTGGTGAATCTGGGAATCTTGAGGCAATGTTACAACTGCCTCATGTACACAGACAACCCTCTCCTCCTCCCAACAAATTTTAACACATGTGAGAGATGCAACCATATAGCCAAACTGGAGGCTAAGCTCTCTCAACTCAGTACTGGCGTAACCAGTCAGGAGGAGAAGGAAACCACACTCACTACAATTCTAGTCTCACATAGACCTACCATGACAGCAAACCAAACACATAAACACACAAAAACATACTCTGAGGCTCTAAATAAAAATCTGCCTAAGCAGCAGAGACCTCCAAAGCAGACACCCAAGCAACCGCTACCCCAAAACAAAACACGTACAACACATAGCTCACAAAGCCAGTGTGCCGAACAGTCACAGCCCTTAAGGCTAAACAACACACCTGATACACTTGTAATAGGTGACTCTATTGTCAGGCACACTAACGTCCCGCTCACCAGGCTGAACAAGGAGAAGGTCACGGTGAGCTGCCTGTTGGGCGCTAGGATCCGCCACATAACACAAGCACTCAGGTCACTCCAAGGCAAGTACAAATATGACTCAGTCATTGTCCATGCTGGTGTGAATGACCTGAGACGTACCTCCCTGGACTACATGAAAAAAGAGACCTAGAGGAGCTCTCTGAGCATGTAGACCAGGACGGTATGACCCTGACCTTGAGTAGCATCTTACCCTCACCAAGAATGATGCCACAATATGAAGACAAGATGATCAATTTCAACAATTGGCTTAAGTATTGATGTCATTCAAAGGGGATCCAATGCCTGTCAGCCTGGGATGACATGCTCGACAAGCCACGATGCTTCGCTAGGGACGGCTTGCACCTGTCACCCCTGGACTTTCGGATATTGGCAAAGGCTCTTGCTACCCCCATAGTGCCTTTTTTAGGCAAGGCTCAAAAGACAAACCCACCTCCATAGGTATCACAAGGGATAAGAAACTAAGAGTAATGCTACTCAACGCCAGAAGTCTAAACCTCAAGATGCACGCACTCGAAACTCTCCTTAGCATGGAGAACATCGATATCTGTGCAGTAACAGAAACCTGGTTCAAGGCTCCGAGAGCACCCCAGCACTACCAGGTTATACCTCATAACATGCTTTTCGCCCCAAAACTTGGACCGAACCACAAAAGGAGGGGAGTATCAATATTCACAAAGATACCCACACCTCCAGGTTGGTGGCACAGCACGAAGCATCAGAGACTATCCATGTGCAACTAACAGTGGGTAAAACTGCCTTCCAGTTTATAGCCTGCTACAGACCACCCTCCCAAACCCAGAAACCCCATTCGGCCTTCCTGAGAACACTGGAAAAAATGAAGGTCTCTCCAAATACCATTACATTGGGCGACTTCAACCACCCAAACATAGACTGGGAGCATTACTCTAGCTCCAACACCCTAGCCCAAAGGTTCCTAGAATTTATAAACTCAAATGCTATGGAACAACTTGTTACCACTCCCACAAGAAGGGAAAACATACTGGACCTGATCATCACCAACATGGGGACTCTATGCTCCAGACCAGAAGTGTATCCCTCACTGGTAAGATAGACCATAAACTAATCTCACTGGATATTCACATCCCGACCCCACCCCCCTGACCAGAAAACCACAGTGAAAAACTTCTCTAAAGCAAATTTCACA
Source organism: Protopterus annectens (assembly GCF_019279795.1). NCBI lineage: Eukaryota > Metazoa > Chordata > Ceratodontiformes > Protopteridae > Protopterus > Protopterus annectens. The sequence goes on from NC_056735.1 coordinate 1,864,470,438, forward strand.
CTCCTCAAAACCAAGGTAGAATCCTTCAAAGCCCCCGGGCCTGTGGAAAATACGGCCCAGACCGCAGAATCCTTTATAAACGCATTCTATGAACACCTTCAGGAATGCATGGATCATGCAATCCCAAATAAAACCAAGACAAAATCCTCCAAAGGCAGACGTCCTGTCTGGTGGACCCCAGCCATAAACAAACTATACAATAGAAGGAGGAAGCTGCTACATGATGGAGCAAAAT